>NW_005841892.1:3860062-3870996 GCF_000455745.1 Alligator sinensis
ATTTCTCCCTCTCCTGCTTCTGGCTCACTGCCACCTCCAACACCTGTCCTGAGCTCCTCTCTGCCTCCAAACGCCCTGTTTCTTTGCCACTGTCTTATCCCCACTGCCTTTTCCTTCTCCCCTGAGCAACCAGGTTTCTGCCTCAGTTTCTTTCCTGGCTGTCTCCTCCTTCCCACCACTTATCTGCTCCCCACCCTTCCCAGCAATATCTCAGCTGTCTACCTCAGTTTCCAGCCCCAGTCTAACTAAAGTAAAGCCAAGTCTCAGTTCCTCAGCCAGCTTCTCTCTAGTCTACTGGTTCTAATCCCGGTTCTTGCAACTTTCACTCCCTACACTTTATCTCTCTCTCTCACCTGAACCTTCCCCCAAGTACCCCAGGTACCTGAAGCACACACATACACACTGTACCATCCAAGTTAGGAACTTACCTGTGTGTATGTGTAGGCCGATTGTATGTGTGTGAACTGGTGAGTATGTGTGTATATAGATATGGCATTGTGTGCATGATATACGAATTAGTGATCTGTGTCTAACTTTTGGAGTGTATAGTGTATGTGCTTGAATTGGTGATAGGTATGCATGTGCCTAGGCTGGTTTGGATGTGTTTGTTCCTGCACTTGTTGTGCATGTGTATGCACCTAATTGATTTGTGTGTTTGTATATGTGCAATTGTTGCACGCCCTCCTGTCTAACAGCACAATATTGAGAGCCTGAGAATTGGCCTGACCCCACAGGGCTATAGATGAATAGACCATGAGCCTTGGGAATAGCTGAAGGGAAGAAGGGAGGCCAGAGAAGGCATTCAGCAATTTCAGTTGCAGTTTTAGGGATCTGGTAGATGGAGGTAAGGACAGGACCCCTATGCACCAACAGATGGATTGAGCTTAAAGGAGCAAGTAAACCCATGGACTGAATTGAGGGACAAGCAAGTCTAAAAAATTAAAGAGAAGGGGCTAGTGACAGAGACTAAACCAAAGACTACATATCTAAGGGGCTGGCAACAAAGCCCAGAGAAAAACTATTAATTAATGAAGGGGCTGGAGACAAGGCCCAAGAGTGGCCAGTCAGAGGTGAAACTGTAGGTCCTGGAGAGACCAGTAATCAAACTATAGGGCCCTTTCTTAGAATTAGGGTTAAAGGATCAAACTGATTGGCATCCTAATGATGAGCAGAGCAGAGTGAAGCAGTCAAGACTCATTCTGGCATTCTGAGAGGCAACGTCCCAAATTGATATCTGTTTCTTACCTTCAAGTCAAGGTGTGGCAGACGAGGTATCAGGGTGGTACCCTCAGAAGCTAGAGTGGGTGGAATCTGGATGTGTGTGACCATTATTGGGAGCCCTGTTACAACACAAAGTGGTAATAAAATTGTTTGGCTTATGCTATATTTTAATTAATTCATTTTGGTTTTGTCTGCAGATAGATTACATTAACCAAACCTTACCAGATCTAGGATCATAGGTGTTAGGAGGACAGATTGTTAGCCTGCCTCTTTGTCCAGAGTCCCCTGATAGTAGATGCATTGATACTGATATTGACATATTCCTATTAATAAATGGTAGAATCCTATGTCAACTCACTAGTATCTTGATAACTACACTAACATAAAAAAGGATGTTACTTGGACCATGATCAACATGAACACAGACCAGGGATTAAACCAAATTTGTAACGGTAGACTAAAAATTATAATAATTAATGAAGTTGTTACACTTTATCATGTTCCTTCATTCCCAACTACATGTATCATGAAACATATGAGCAACAAAATATATTATTTTGTAACTGATTTATCTGTGAAATTCCTAGTGGTAAAGAAAAACACACAAAAGCCTCAGAGCTGTGGACTGAGGTATAAGTGTGTCACAATGAATTTAGCAAAAAATAATGTGAAACCATAGGAAAAAATATCTAGAGGAACACCAATTTCCCTGGCTAAGAAGCTCTTGGGCATTTAAAGTCAGGAAACTAATAGTTTAGACAAGGGAATTCCCCTTATTCCCCAGCTCACAGATAAATCATTGTTCTAACTATACTTATTATTTATTATTTAGAAATCTCTCTATTCTGAAGCCTTGTTTCTTTTTTTTGCTTTGTTTTCTTTTGTTTTGCTGGGAGGGGATCCCCTTAAATAAACATCCTCTTAACAAAGCTGCAATGATAATATAAAAAATGCAGCTCCTCCTTTTGGTGGAGGAAAAATAAATCAGAAAGCTAATTTCATTGTACTACTTAAACTGTCACAACCAGCCCACATTTTTTGTAAAAATCTCATTTAATGGGAATGAAGTTGTCAAATGAGACAGTCTACAAAATGCTCAAATACAGAAAAGTTTTAAAGAAACTTTTATGGAATGTAGCTTAAGTAATTAAGCTGGTAAGTTATCCAAAGTGTGTATATCTTTTTCCATAAGAGGTCTGATCAAGATGATTCACTCATGGTGTATACTGAGATTGTAACTCTTGTACTTTTTTTATGAATGTGACTCACTACGTTATATTAATGTCATACATCTCAGGGTTTCAGTTTTCATCTGTTTTTTTTTTCCAGTATATCTGTTAATAAATCTAAAATCTTGATTAAAGCATATTTAGCTGTATGCCTTTTATTTAGAAAGGAAAACAACCAAAATATGGTGTACTAAGTATATCTTCAAAACCAGAGTCAACTGGGTATACCAAAAAACATGCAAAGGCTGGAGTGACTTAGTAAGAACTCATTCTGAACACTGAACATGCTGATGGCAATTGGTCTGGAGAATTATAATACAAATATGAAAGTAATAGTAGGAAAATCATACCTGAAAGACAAGGAAACAAAAGATCTCATCACTCATTCATTCTAAATGAAATCTGGTTGTGAAATCTGGTTGAGCAGGAATATGAAGCATAGCATACATTTAGCAAGGAAACAGTGGCACGGGGAAGAGCAAACAGTAAAATCTGATCAAGCTATTTCTATTAGTTTACAATAGCAATAGTGAATGCGTCTACATGTGCATTAATGCGTCGTTGCAACTGTGCATTAAGTTTAGTAATTCTAATATGAGCTACTAACTAAAAGTACAGTAACCAGTGACACTACACAGTAATGAATGTGCATGATCTTTTCGTGATGCTTAATGCACAGTAGACTAATTCTACTGAGCATTAGCATGGCTTTTGCAATGACGTGCTAATGCATAGTAGAACTAGCTCATTAAGCATCTCCTGTGGATGTGCCCGGTGTTAACTAAAGATGTGGTACCACTTGTGAGCGTTTGTTAGTGCAGGATAGAAATTTGGCAGATAAATGGGTTTCCATTGACTAATTCTGATTTGACAAAGTCAGAACTCTTCATGAAAACATATTGAGGTTTTTCAGTTCCAGGATAGAATGATTATGAGAGAGAAAACAAGACAAGCAGGCCAAACTGACCAGCGTGTGAAAAAATTAGTTTGAATCTTTGCTCTAATATTGACCAGGGACTTGAATGACTTAACCAGGGACCTGCTACATTTTATATGAATGCCCTAAAACAAGGTTGTCCAACTGGTGCATCATGAGGGATTAAGCTGTTGCCCTTGGGCTCCCAACTATCTGCAATTCCCACTATTTCTCCAGCTGCAGCAAGGGTGCTACAGCAAGGGTGCATATTCTTAGTACAATAGGGTCATCCATGCACCATGAAGCCCAGAGATCATGACCCCCACCAGTGCAGCTCTTGGGGTGGGCAAGCTCCACTAGTACTGCCTGCAGGGCCTGTACCTCCTGGCTTCTTAACAGCTGGACAGCCCTGTCATAAACATTATGCTAGTAGTTAGGAAATCGTCTTTCTTCTTTGCTGGAAATTTTCAAAAGATCTCATTTTCTTTTCAGGACAGAACACAAATGAATTGCAAAACCTGGACTTGTTTTATAAAATGTAATACTTTTTTTATCCAGGTCCTAATCTGTACATACATGCATGCATGCATGCACAAGTGTGTAACAAACTACCCCCTGGTGGATGTCCCCGTAAAGATGAGGGCTATCTCTGATTAGACTTACATACCTAAATGTTACACAGTATGAGTCAGAGCTCCAGGAAGGGGTTCCTATCCAGTTTGTGATTGACAGCCTGGAATACTGTGCTGAAAGGAGGAGGCACTTACCCTCTTCTTTCAAAAAAGTAAGCATGACTCATTTTTTTTAATTTTAGAATATGGATGGCTATTTTATTGAATACCCTAGTTGTCAGAGCACTTACCCAGAAAGCGTGTGACATGGATTCAGCTCCCTACTTAGCTGAATGGGCTTCAAACAGATACCTTCCAAGAGAATGTCCCAACCATCATGGTTTAAGATATTCTAGGTGGCAAGAGGATATCTTCTGTCCTTCATCCATGAAGCAGAAAAAAAATCAAGATTAAAGGTATCTAAACCATGACCACAGGCCACAGCTTATGTTGATCTACTCTACTCAGAAGATCAGCCAATGTATTCAATATCAGGTCCTGATTATGCAGACTCCTTGGGAGCCAGTGCAATTACCAGTGTAATTACAGTAAATCAATCTAGAGGTGATAATCGCATGATTAACTGTGGCGAGTATGACATCTGACTGTCTTAAAACTGCTGAGGTCATTCTCAGCAGCTGCTCCACATTTCTGGAACTCCCTCCTTCCTGAGGACCATCTTTGGGAAGTGCTGTAAGACCTTTTTGCTTGGTCATGCATGTAGCACCCAAAACTAGGCTGAGATGTTGTTAGTTGGTCTCTGCTTTATTTTGCTTTATGTTGCTGTTTTGTTTTATTTATTCTAGTTGCCCTTTTAAGTTGTTCTTGCAGAAAGCTGCTTTCTTGGGAAGGGCAGCATACAAATTGCTTAAATAAATAAATAAATTCTTAGTTAGCCACACAAAAAAGTTAATGTTTGACAACATATTTTAAGGTTGTCCTAATATTAAGTCATGGGTCATTATGCTACTTACGCTAATTTCTGGAACATCACTCTTAATAACTTCCTTGAGGATATTGGAAATAGTTATTCAGGGCTTAAAAAATAGCCTTATCCTGTGTTGAACAAATGACTGAGAGTGTAGATGAAAGAGCACTTCCCTATTTACAGACTTGCAAATAAATAGGAATATTTCTACAATAATTTAGTGACTTTGACATTTACAAGAGATTTGAATGAGTTCAGGAAGCCATTTAGAGGAGGCTAAGCTGCTCAGTAATTTCTTGCCCTTTTTATAACCTGTAAACAATATTTTAATGATTAAGGATAGGATTTTCAAAGCAATGAGCATGGCTTTACTTCTTTACTAGTTGACTGCAATAGGAGTTGAGTTAGTTCAACAGTGAGAATCCCACTCTAACTTTTGAATGAAGGATTCACTCCAAAAAAAAAAATCCAATATTGATATGTACTTATATAAGTCAAGTCCTATCTCCATCTGAAGATATATATATATAGTGTAACGATTATATATATATATATATATATATGTGTGTGTGTGTGTGTGTGTGTGTGTGTAATGATTTTTAATGTATCACAAGCATTGTTACTTGTACATAAAGGTCATCTTATAGAGTAAAATTTCCCTGACACATCCTCTTCAATGACAAAACAGAAACTTTAAAACAAAGTATTTAAATCAGTGTATGTCATATTATTGTGAGTCAAGGAGGTTGTTGACATGAAGCTGGTTACTCAGCTTCCAAGTGTCCCCTCCACACTTCTAGCATTGGTGAATTGGGGGTCCGGGGGCTGGGGACAGGAAATCTCTGCCTCAGAATAACCCTACTCTGTTCAAGCAAACAGAGAAAGACTCAAGTTTGGAGAGCAGGCTCAGTGGACCTGTGTCTGAGACTCCTAACTCAGCATCACAAGAGAAAAATGAGAAAAGAAAAAAGCAATTTGTGTCAAAAGAAAAGAAAAAAGCAACTACGGTAGTTATTAAAATTTATATTCCTTACCAGGTCATTGCTTCAAGGAATTCTGCAGTGACTAGGATACTGAACTGGGAATGAGGAGACCTGACATTTGTTATCATCTCTCAGAATGACCCACAGTAAGATCTCGCGCAAGTCACTTCACCTCTCTATGTCATCATTTCCTTTCCTACCCTTTGTCTATCTTGGATATTTGCACTGTAAGTGTTTTCTTGCTATGTGTTTGCATGGTGCCTAGCAGAATATGGTTGGTGCCTCTTGGTGTAGTTGTAATATAAATAAATAATCATACTCTTAAACAGTGGATATAACTGACTCTGGAGGATAAAACACTGAGGATAAAACAAACCCAAACCACTTATTGAACATTATTTTCCATTTTGATAAACCTTTAGTTTAACTAACCAATTTGCCTTATGTCTTTAAATTAAAAGTAGCAGCAATAACAATTATTTAATATCTTATCCTCACTTGACTACACTATCAGCATTTCTTTCATTGAATAATTATTTAATAAATACACACGTTGATAACCAGCTTTAGATTACCTACTTTAATGATACAACTAGCAGTGATAGGGTTGTCGGTGGAACTGGAAAGTTAGTTGCAATGAAACTGCCTTTGGCATTGTGACTTTTTGCAATTCTTTTTAATAAACTTTGTAGTCTTTATTGTTTTTTATTTTATTTCAGAGAGTCTCTTGGAGAAGTAATCAGGGTGTGCAGCAAAATGGTGGAGACTACCACCTAGTGCTAGCTTTTCCAACCCTTTTTTTTTTTTTTTTAGCATTTCCAAGAGAGAAGTTGCTGTCCAGAAGCTCACAACCTTTTTTTTCCCTTAGGATTGAGTGTCTTATGCCTGTTGAACCCTATATCAAACTTCAGTTACTTGCCCCTTCCCTTCCACACTTGGACCTTAATACAAAGGGTAAAAATTTAAGCCATTTAAGAAAACCTTTGACACTGTAGTTTTTGCCATTGATTTCTGTGGGGCCAATATTTCAGTGGTGTAAACAACAAGATCTTACTCAAACGTACCCTACCTAATCATGGTAGCATAACTGAATGTCCATGTGTATAGACCAGGGGTCTGCACACACAAAGCTGGATGGGACGCACAACGAGATATTATCAGGCCCAATAAACATGCCAAAAATAATAGTGTCATGGAAGTTTTTTTATATCTATATCTATAACTGTATTAAGTATTTTTAGCACCTATTACCACAATAGATTTTAGTGGGTTTATCCTTACAAGAACTGCATGGAATAAAGTCTGGTTATTCCCATTTTATAGATAACAAAATCACCAATACAAAAGCTGGTCAACTTTTTCCAAGGTCACACAGAAAGTGTCTGGGAGAGCAAGACAGACCTAAGCTTACTCTAAGCCAGAGCCTGAATCACTGGATCGTCCTTCCTCTCCTACTTTATATTCTGGTCTGGAATGATCATCCCACTCACCAGTGTTTCACTAACTGATTTCATTTAGTCATTTCAGTTTATCTTTATCTGTATTTCTGTGGCCTATGTTACCGTAATGCCTGTAATGTGGCTTTTCAACTCTACTCTGCAGAGAATTGCTCTGCCAGTGGAGATCTTCTCACTGGTGCAAGCCTAATATGCCCCAGACCTGTGGTGCTTCACAGGCCATCTACTGTAAAGCCCGTGTAAGAGTTGGGAGGCCTTTGAAATCTATTTGGCTATTGTAGTTAGTTACAGTTAAACACCGTGCTTTTCACTCAGATGACAGGAAAATGTATCTTGCTGTCATTCAGTTATGAAAGCTGTTAAGCAGAGAGGTAAACACACAACCTGAACCATTTTATCAGGACATTCTGGAAACAATGCATTATTATGATAACATAAGTAGCCTAAATTACAAAAGGCACCTTGACACCAAAACTACTCTACAGTGCCATCTAGTGGTACAGAAATATGTACGGAAGAACCAAGCTTGTACAGTCACTGTTAAGTTTTCAAGGATACCAAATTCACCTTCTCTGCAGGACTAATCACCAGAGATGCATTTGGTCCCTTAGTCCTTTCTCTGTCCCTGGAAGTGGCCCTACTTAAGCATGGATGACAATAAATATTGTGACCCTATGAGGAATAAGGTCTGTGGCATGACTGGAAAGCATTGTCTGCTGCTGGAATTTCTAGGATTTATAGATTTGGATCATTTTGCCCCACAATTCATGGTTCCTAAAAAGAAGCACAGAATAAAATTTGCAGCTGAGACAAAGGAGCTAAACTGAGTCTAATCTGCCTACACAACTTCTTAATCTTGAGCTCTTCCAGGAGCTGGAGTGGAACATGGCAGGGAAATCCAAGTACAGCAATATCCAAAGGCCACTCTGTGAACAATCGCAGTGTGTGTCATCAACATGGCGCACAGCACACCCTCCACCACATTCCCACAATGCCAGAGCTTACAAGGGGGGCCTCCTGGCTAATTTTCTCATTTCCTACATTGGACATTTTTTTCACAGAATTTTTGGCTACCTTAAACCAAACTACTCCCTTTTCTTGGAGTGCAGGGGCCAGAGCTAAGGTGAAGATCTCATCTTGGACATCAGCAAAACTTTAGACTTCAGAAAACTTATATAAATACATTAAAAGTTTCTTTTAATGGGTCAGTGGGATATTGTTCTCTTTCACATCAGGTTGCAGAAGCTATGATTCAAAAAGCATCAGGGTGAAACAGTTTGAAATTGCCTATGAAGGAGCACTGTGAGTATTTCACAGCCTGTTACAGCTCAGGATAGACTCCACGCAGTAATACAGCTGAGTCCAACATGCTGAGCTCTGACTGCCAAGTATATGAACTAAAATATAAGAATCTAGCCCAAAATAAATCTGTAGAGATCTAGTTCCACCCTTAAACGTGCACATACAAGAACCCAAATCCATTCCCAGTCAACATGACAACATCCCAGCCATCTGACCCACTGCTAATAGAATCCTTTCCAGAAAACAAAGGAAGAGATGCAAGAAAACATGCTGGGCCTGGAAAAAGATACTGTTGTACTCTGTTTGCCTGCTGGGGAGTGCTACCTCAGACTTGGCCCTAAAACAAGCACCTCACAATAAATTCACCTGCCTGACAGCTCTCTCAATTTGTTTTGGCTGAGATTATGACCCCAGGCAACCCAGCCCATTTTAAGCCTTCAAGTGCTTAGGCTGTTTTCTAAGGCAAATATTTCTGGATTTCTTCTTCCTGCTATATCAATGATGTGTATTGTCTTAAATTCCCATATTTGCTTGACTCTAAGACGAGTCCCCCTCCATACCCCCCATCCCCACAGTCAGCCTGAAGAAAAAAGCTCCTCATCTTATATTTGCATAATAGGAGACCTCATTAAATACACTATCATTAAGCTGCTGCCAAAAGTAGCACGTGCTCAGTAATGGAAACCAACTATGAAGTTGATTAAAGGCAGACAAAACAGAGCATGACTAGAAAACATACGGTCCATATTGGGCAAACATTAGGGCTGTGTGAAGCTTCAGTCGCTGATTTGATTCAGCAGAGATTCAACCCGATTCAGAACCTCCAAATCCAAATTGAATCAGGAGACTCTTTAATCTCTCCAAATTGAATTGGAACCCTTCAAATCAATTTGGAGAGATTCAGAAAGATTCAGCGATTCAGCCATAGACACAGCTTTAAATTTTTTCTACATACCTCAAGGTACCAGGCAGCTCAAGAATGCTGCGATGGTGGGGCAGATGGAGCGTCCCACAGCAGTGTGGGAGGGTCCCTGGCGCACTCTGCAGCAGAACCGGAAATGGACCAGAAGCACTTCTGGTCCACTTCCAGGTCCACTGGGGAGTGCACACACCCCACCCCCCCACCCCACCCAGAAGTGGCCCAGAAGTACTCCCAGTCCACTTCTGGGTTCACTGCCAAGCGTGCGGGGTGGGGGGAGCCACACTCCTCACAAGCCATGCTAGTACCTTGAGGTATGTAAAAAACATTTAAAGCCATTTCTATGGCCGAATCTCTTATTCTCTGAATCAGCATTGAATCTGCAGATTCAGATTTGGCCGAATCAAATCGGGGACGGTGATCTAAATCAACTAATCGAATAACTGTCCCTGATTCAGGCTGAATCTGAATCTGAATCAAACACCCCTAGCACCAAATCGAATCCCGTTTCGCACACCCCTAGCAAACATACTCTACCAGAAGAATAGGTTGATAGAGCCCATCTGAATAAGATCTCTGATAGTGCCCATTGTATTCAGTCCCCCTCAGCACCGACTCTTTTTCAAGTTATGATAAGCCACTGCATTGCATATATTGTGACTTCCTGTTCACTCCCATAGCTAAGCTGTGCCTTTCTTTCCCATTTCCAATTATTCCTGTTTCTTCACCAACCTCAAATGTCTGGCAAACATCACCAAATGGCACCCCAAACACTTAATCTAGAATACCCCTTTCTCCCACTCTCTCAGCCTGATGCACATGACCAGTGTGGCCCAGCCCTCCATGATAGGAAGCCAGACAAGACTGCCCTGCAACTAATCTACATATACATTTTTGAAGGCTCCTAAGACTTGTGACAAGAACACCCAGTTCCAGTCATAAGCGTAGCCTAATTAGCACATGCCTTCTGTGGCCACGTCCAGACAAGCGTGCACGTGCCTCTTGCACTGTCTCAAACCCCTTTGAGGTGGGACAACAGACACATGCAGGAACAAAAAAATGTTCCCCATGCTGCAAATTTGGGAGAAAATTAGAAAATTAGGGATCTAAAAAATGTGAAGATTAAAAAAGCGGAGCAAGGCATGGTCCCAGACCATGCCCTGAGGCAACCGGAGGCTGGGTCCTCCATGCAGACTCTCTGGCTGCCAGATTGCCTCTGTGGTTGGCCCCTCAGCCTGATGCTGAAACACACGGCCACACTGGAGCCTGTTCATCACCAGGGCTCCAGTGCCAGTAAGTAAGGGGTCAGGGGGGCTGGAGGAAGGGGAAGCATGGGATGGACCCCTGCTGACCCTGCCCACTCCCCCA
>NW_005841892.1:3871095-3873456 GCF_000455745.1 Alligator sinensis
TTTCCCAGGGGGGTGGTTTGAGTGGTGGTTCGTGGGGGGGGGGGGAGCAGCCATGGGGACCTGGGGGTGCAGGTTGGGGCATGAAGCTGGGTGGGGCATCCATTGGGGTTCTGGGGGAGTGGGGAGTGGGGCTGGATGGGACAGCCATTGGGGAGGCTGCAGCAACTGGTGGGGGATGGGGCCAGGTGGGGCAGCAATCGTGGGGCTGGGGTGGGACATGTAGGCCTTGCAGGGGGGGTGGTAGCCCCTGCAGGGGCCATTTGTCCCTTGATGGGGGGCTGAATCCCCTGTTGGGTGGCTGTACCCCTTGTGCGGGGGCCAAACTCCCTGTTGGGGGCCATAGCCCTTGTGTGGTGGCCAAATCCCCTGTTGGGGGGATGAACCCCCTGTTGGGGGGCCAAATCCCCTGTTGGGGGTCTGTAGCCCTTGTGTGGAAGCCAAACCCCCTGTGGGAGTGCAGCAAAATATATATTCATGTATACATGAATTCATGAAACATGTATTTAAAGTTCACTTTATTATTATGATAAGAGACTTGCTTTAACACTGTAGATATATCAGTAAAACATTGTTCAACTGATGGCTGTCTCTGTCTCACTCTCTCTCTCTCTCTTTATAGTGGTCTTTTGTTTTACTTGTGGAGGAACATGGATTTGGGGGTATTTTACAGAGTGACTTCGGGATTTTTTTTTTAACAGGGTTTTTTTAGTTTTCCAATAGGGAACACCAGAATTCCTGCTAGGGAGGGCAGTGGCAGGACCCTGCCTGCTCAGAGCTGGCACCTTGCACCCAGCTGGCTGTGGCTGACCTCCTGGCCAAATGTGGCCAGGAGGACATGCTTTGACAGTTCAAAGCAGGCCACCACACCCGGAACATCTTTCAAGCAATAGCTGCCCAGATGGCCGGGCAAGAGGCACACGTGGCAGTAGTGCTGCACAGAGGCCAACCGTTCAACCACAGCCCAATGGCAGCTGGCCCAGAGGGGCCGATGCCTCTACTGGCTGGGCAGTCCCCATCCGGGTCTGGCAGGTGCACAGCAGGTCACAGCCAGGCAGCAGCCCCCACTGCCAGACTGCTGCAGTGGGTAGAGGGGGCAGGGAACTCTCAGGGCTGCTTCAGCAGTCCAGCTGGCACAAGGGGTAGTGTCCCCAGGTACCAACTGGCTGGGCCCCAGAAGCTCCTGAGAGCTAGTAGCCCTGAGCTACTTGCCAGGGTGGCTTTTTATACTGCTGGGGACAGCACAGGTGCTGGCCCTGGGATCTAGCTCCCCCTGGCCACAGATCCGGGAGGAGCCAGGCAGGGTTATTTTGCCCCAGGTGGTACAATTTGCTCCATAATGAAGATCATGTCCAAGCATGTGCGCTGACGCAAAAAGCCCCAGCTCAAATTTGCACCTCTTCTATTTGAGCTACTGCAAGTGCACATGCTTGCATGTGTGAACATGCCCTTTCTGTGGGATATCTGGAATACACACATATACTGAGCAGTGGTAAGGGGTGACCATAGCTTGAAATTCCATTGACTCTGCTAGGGCCCAGTTCAATAAACTATATGGCAAATCATGAGCCTTTTGATTTTCAGCTAATACCATGCATAGTTTATATAAGTAGATATAGCAGTGCTGCTTAAAAGTTTGTTTATGGAGTAGCTGTACTAAAACTTGCAGGAGTTTCAAAAAGGCAAAATGTGCATGAACTCAGTCTAATGGTACCTATAGTAATGTGCCTATGTGTAAATTACTACCAATGGCTGTGTCCCCATGAGTGGGAACGTGCACTTTACAGCACCTCAAAGGTTTTTCAGGTGCTGCAAAATGCACATGGCACATGTGAATTGGCTCTCCGCACTGCATATTTGCAGTGCCAAGAATATATTTGCAGTGAGGAGGCAAAATTAGATGCAAGAAACTCACTGTATCAAAAAAATGAGGCAAAAAAAGCAAAGCAGCACACATGGCTGCAGAGTATGACCCAAAACTGAAGCCTGTGTGGCCAGAGCCACATCTTGGTTGCTAGCCAGTCTATGTGTGCCCAGATCACCGCTGCTACAGTACCAGGAGGCCCTCAGGACCCCAGGTAAGGATGCTAGAGCCAACTGAGATTATTTGGGGCAATTTGCCAGGTGCCAGAGCTCATGTGCATGGGCGTTCCCCAGGGACAACTTGCAGTAGCACAAATATGCACCTTTGCTAGGGGAAACACATGTCCGCACTCATTGGGACACACCCAATATATTTATTTCAAGATCAGTGTTTTCAAATTGCCCCTTCCTTCTATGTGCTCAGAGACAGCAGAGTCTGATAGTAAAAAGCGGGGGGAAGGGACTGTAGGGGAGAAAATGGGGAGGTGGAGCAAAGGGAAA
>NW_005841892.1:3873475-3885248 GCF_000455745.1 Alligator sinensis
ACCCATCTGCCCCCCTCCCCCCAATTTATTTTTCCTGCTATAGCAATAGGAGGGGACAAAATCAAGGCAAACCTCCAATAATTAGATTCTCTACCTGGAACAGTATAACAAATGTATAGATTTTCCATACATAGAATCTAATTATTGGGGGGATCATCTTATATTCAGGGTCATCTTAGATTTGAGTAAATGCAGTAAAATATTTACACTCCAGGCTAATCTAAGCTTTTCCAAATTTAAAAAGTTTATAGCTATCCCTTTTTTACATCTAAATGCCTCTCAGTCTTTGATATATTTATTAAATCCCTTTAAAATAGGAGAGTCTTCTTATCCACTTTTACACATAACTAAATGAGGCACAGACAGATTAAATGGCTTGCACAATTCACAAAGGAAGTCTGTGATACAGCAGAGAACTGAATCCTGTAGCCAAGTTGGAAACTACCTATATATTTGTTAAACAATTTCTCTTCCACTTTCTTTACAAGACTGGGAATAAGTTAGAATTTCTCTTTTTTAGTTTGGAAAATTGTATAGATGTACTGCTCACATTACATCCGTGCAAATTATAGAGATATCTGGGACACCAAAACCTCTCTCCCCTCCCTTGTTGATTTTCATTACCTGAATTATTTCTGTTTTTCTAAAAAAATGCAAAGCTAAAGTCTATTTAGTCCCCAAAACATTATATTTCAATTTAGCCACTTTGTTTTATTTGTTCTAGCTTAACTTGAAAGCTTTGCCTCATTGATCACAAAGTTATTCATGATAGTGAAAAGTATACAGAGCTTATGCGTAAAAGCAGTATTTCAAAAGTCTCCCATTAATAAACTATTTGAAGGAACATTAATTTAATACTTTAAATATTTAAAGATCCTCCATGAAACTGTTTTAAGTCTGTTATTACTTTCCTTTCGTTTCTTTTCCAAGCTTAATTGTAGAGTTCAGAAAACAAAACAAAAAAACACTCATGTAGGGACATAAAGAAGCAGATTGAATACTATCCCTAGTCAAAGCATGTAAATACGTACCTATGTTCACATCAATGTGTCACTCTATGGTGAGGTAGCAACGTGCTACATTGCTGTATGGTGTGCTACAGTGACATAATGATCATATGTGTCTACATGTGATCACCAGCTACATCGCCATAGCGGCGCAGTCCCCAGATATAGTGTGCTGCTCCAGTGACAGCAGCAAAAATTTACCTGTGTGCTGCTCACACGATGCAGTAACTGCCCATACTGTGCTGTGCTTTAGTACTTCCAAAAGGCAGCACTAAAGCATGCCAGTGTACCAACATCACCATACAGCAATGTCTGGACCCACCTATAGGTACTTAATACCTAATTCCCACCGAGGTTGAATTCATAAGTGCTTTAGTGAATCAGAGTAGCCCTTAGCCTTCATAGTTCATTCAGACCCAAGGATATAACCCAGCAACGCTCATCTTGGAGAGCCAGATTTTCTTTTAAGGGTACCGTACAATATTAGTACTGATAGGTATGCAAACAACTACACATGATTTATAAGATAAATGCTGAGATTTCAAATAGGAATCCATAGTGTCAAAAATATTCTGACCTGTTGTGGCCTGAGCAGCAGAAAAACTGCTTTATTATTTTTCCAGGGTCAAAAAAAAAGAGTAAAAATCAAAAAGGTGGCATTTTCCAAGGGTTATCTTGAGTCTAATGAGTGTTGCCTTGAATCTAAAAAGGTTGAGAACCACTGATATAGCTCAGTGCCTTCAAAGTTTGTCTGATTCTCATATCATAATGAAAACTACAAAACAAATTAAGGATGGAAAAAATTAGGGTCAGTAGCTTTAGAGTTTTGAATGTTTTAATTTGAATCTTGATCTTGAGATAAGTGGAGCTTCTCAAGATATTTGGAACACAATTTCTTCAAATAAAATTGAAAAAGGTCATAATCTTTTTCTAAATATCTTCTCTAGGATAAACCCCCCCACAAAAAAGGAAATTTTAGGGCAAAAGGAATTGATTGGTCAAAATTGTAAGTATCTGGACAGATAGGTTAAAAAAAGAATGAAAAAGGCATGGGCTAGAGAGAAAGGGCACAAAAGACCCATGATACGGCAGCTTAGTCTTTAGGTCATTCATCTTGGAGAGAGGGCTCCTGTGTTGCTTCTGAAACTATTTATTAATTTTATATTACACAGCTATTGGGGAAAAAAATCAAGAATAATCATGGGAGGAAGGACGGAGCTCATGATTTCTAGCTCCTAAGTGAGTATTCCTAGCTGCTAGACCAGAGAGTCATGTTCATCCTTGTGCTTTCTCTTCTTCCTAGATGGATACTCTAAATACTTGATTTTTATATTAAAGGTATATAGTAGCAACACCACCACCATTTTAAAGAAAACTCTTCCCATGCATCATATAGGCAGCTTAGGCTCTAGATTCCACTTTGGGGTGGGGATGTCTCCTGAGCATTACCTTATAGGCACCTATGTATTTCTGGAATATAGCCCTAAGTAATTTTCCCAGAATGATCCAGGAAATCTGTGGCAGGGACAACAGCTGGATCTCAATATCCTGAGCCCCAGCTAGAGCTTTGACCACAACACCATCATTCTTCTGTTCATATTTTAATAATTTTAGTCCTGACTGGGAAAAGGAAGTGGGGAAAAATATTCCTCCAAGCACCTGAGAATTTTCAAAGACTAGAAAAAGTGATCCTAAAAGCAGGCCAACTTCATGGAGATCCTTATGTGCTCACCCATCCCTGGGAGCAATTCAGAACTAAAATTATCACATGATGTATGTCTCAACATACAAATGATCACTGGGAAAGGATTTTCATCAAAGGAAGGTTCTTTTTATGGAACAGTATCAAAAGTACTGTAAGTTTTGATTGTTTGGGGAATTATATATTGTTAAGTGACACCTCTGGGAAAAGTTCTGAAAAGTAGGTCAGGTACCATGAGTGTTAGCAAACGGGTTACTTATTCATTGGGATCAGCTGTTTCAAGCTTCAGGAAGCTCAGGACTCAACAGCTGCTGTATAGTCCAGGCTCAAAATGCTTCACAAAGGCTGTCTATTAAAAAAAAACCTGGAACTGACTGAGGGTGCTGGAGTTATTGTCCTCCTGTGACTACAATATACATCACATAGAAAATTCTCTCATGCTCTTGTTTTTCCTTTATATTTCTAATAAGCTTGACATAAATTTAAAACTATTAAGTGGCTCCCCCTTTCCCCCCAATAATTTCTAGTTCTAATTTGAGGCAGGGGAGCTGGAGGGTGACAACATATTTTAGGTGAGTGTAGTGCTTGTACTAGCCTACTTGGATCCTGGATTGGTGAACTGACCCACTAGGAACATGAACAGAAAGTAAAAGAAAAAGAAAACATAGCCCAGCAGCTTGAAGGGTCCATGTCAAATGATGAAAATCCTGGACAATAGCCATGGCTTCAAAAATAGGCCAGGTACAAACATTATACTTTTACTGGTATAAGTGATCAGAAACCAGTCTATACCTGTAACAGAACATAAGTTCGGTGCACATAGACTGGTTTAAAAAAGGTGGTATAAGGTCTAAGATTTGCCCCACACTGCCCCCCACCAATGGGTGAATGCGTGTTCTGTTCGCTACAAAAAAATCACATAACCATGTAAGTTAGACTGATCCCGCCACAGACTTTTTGAATGTCTTTATCTATCCAATGAGTCTACCAAGTCAACTGGTGCAAGGTACACAAATAGTGAAAGACTGCCAAGCTTAGAGGCTCTTAACATGTGAATTAGAATTAAAGTACCATGGTCACGAGAAGTTACATTCTTACTACCCAGAGTCCACTTTTAGGAAGGAAAGAAAGAAAATTAATCTTCAGATCCATTTGATTTTTTTGCCATTCTGCTGGGACTGGCATCAAAGGGGTTAGTTCATTTTCATTCTGCTTGTGATTTCTTATCCACTCAGTGGACTGGGAACAAAAATGTATTTCCAATAGGCAGCCAAAATGTCATCCTGGAAATAATCATTTGAATGTGCACAGTGCCTTTTGTAGTGACCTTAACATTCTTTATAAAAGACTAGGTAGGCAGGTATCATAAAGCATCCTATTTCAACAATGGGCAAACAACCTATAGGCAGTATAGGAAAACAGGCATGGGTGAAATTCAATTCTACTGAAACTATTGGAAGTCTTGTCACAGACTTCAAAAGAACCAGGACTTTATATCTTTATATTTAGTTGAGTGATTTAATTACAAGACACTTCTTCCTCCACCTTTGTATTCAATTCCTTTCTCTAGGCACAAGAACATACTGCCTGGTAGGAATCTTAAATTTGAATCTCTAAAGGTTTAATCATAATAATATGTACTTATAAAATGACTAGCATCTGCCCACACATCTAGCATTCACTTAGGGACTTATCAAGGAAAATCATCAACATGCTATCCAATAGCCTTCAATTCTATGATCTCAAAGTACACACAGAGGTTTACCCATCATTAAGACGCATCAAAATATGATCTTGCAAGTCTCTGTCATGTCATGGAGCATCACATGGTTATTATGTCTTAGCACATATTTGAGCAAAGGCAAGTATGGTAAAAGTACAAGCTGGAGTCTTCACTGTGTCTTAAGCTCCTTGTGCACCTGCTACCTTTTTTCTCAAGAGAGCAACATGAAAAGAGAACATAGGATTGAATGTGATCCTCATATAAATGAGGTGTTTACTTACCTGCTCCCTTTTCCTCTTGGTGCTGTGAAAAAGTAACATGCTGGCCCCACAGCAGCACTTTCATTAATGCACCGCCAAGGTGCTCTGCATTCTCTATACTGCTTGAGAATTCAGCAGCAGGTGTACAAGCAGAACTCCATCCCTGCAGGATCAAGTATAGAGTAGAGAGTTTTATTCAAATTAAAATGTTTTTAATTTGATCCTATCTCCACAATAATCAGTTTGTTTGCCACTCATCCTTGAAAGAAATGTTCATTACTGTACACCCATCAGTTCTTTTTGCTGTTTAATAAATCTTGTGCTTCCCAGGTCTCATTTGAGTAGTTAAAGGAACATGTGCAATGGTGACAGAGAACAAGTCTGCATACTGATACCTGAGTCTTAACCACATAAAAAAAAAAAAATAGGTGTTAATGAACTTGATGCAAAGCTATAAGAATTCTTCTTTCTGCATCTTTGTGCTTCTTTTTTACTAGGAATTGTATTATCAGCACTTAAAGTAGGAAATAATGAAACCCGTGCTAATATCTCTAATCCAGCTATCAGTCACCTGCTTTAGGATGTGTGATATTTTCAGTTCTCATGAAATTTCTTGCTTTTTCTATATTAAATTTGACCACTAAGTGGAACATTTTATTGTTTATTTCAGTTACTTTGTGTTTCTTATTACCTTCTGACCAGTTCAGTTTAACCTTAACATTCCTAACCCACAACTAGGCAAGATGATTAACTGGAAGTTATTCAAGTAAGTATTGTCATGAGGAATGGATGTCAAAGAACAAAAATCTGGCAAAGGGCACATCTACACGTGCATTTAAGTGCAACTAAATTTACTGCCCATTTGGCAGGTGTCTACACATTTAGGGACTTGGCAATGAAACTAGTGCCAAGTCCCTCCAGCCCTGACATGTGCCCTGCAGCCACCGGAGGGAGCGCCAGCCTCTGGCCACATGGTTGCCAGCACTTGGCAGCCATGTTGAAGCTAGAGCTACCTGCCAGCACTTGGCAGACATCTTGGAAATACAGCCACACCCTATGATCCCTGGCCAGCCTCTTCTCTGCCCAGGAACCATGTGCACAGTGCAGGGGCAGCATGCAGCAGCTCCCTGCTTGCCATCCTGCCTCCCCGTGCCATGGCTTCTTCAGCCCCTACCCCTGGCAGTGACACCCAATAACCTGTGCTCCTGCTGGGCATGGTGTTGGCCCTGATGGCCCCAGCAAACACCACACCCCGCCCCCCAGGCCCCAGGACAGCCGTGCACCTGCCAGTGGAGGCCAGGGCACTGGATGCCGGAGACCCTGGCTGACCCCCTCCTCCTGCACTCCCTGCTCCAGCCTTCCTGCCCACCATCCACACACCCCCTACCCCCTTCCCACTACCAGCACCACTCTCAGAACATACACATGCTCAAAACAAAAAAACTTCTTTTACCTAATGACACCCACCCTATCTCCCACCTTGCTCCCTAACACAGAGCCCCCTTCCCCCTCCCACCTCAGCCAACAGAGCCCCTCCACCACCCTACCCACCACCAATAATAAAAAACCCACTTATCATCAGAAAACTATTTACAATCAGAAAACTATTTACAAAATCCCCAGTTTTCAAGCCCAGGGTGGGGGGCAATGGGCAGGCCTAGGGGGCAGAGCCTGGGGGCAGGGGCCCAGCACCCCAGCCTCAGGACATCCACCTGCAGGCCCAGGGGCCATGGTGATCCCAGAAGGTGGGGACCTCATGCATGGCCTGTGTGGGACTCACCATGTGTCCAAGGCTGACAAGGCTGGAGGCTTGGCACAAGCCTCCATGCCAGCATGGATGACTGGCTGCACCCAGTGTCTGAAGCCCATAGTGTGTGGTGGGCTTGCACGTGGACAGGGCCCCCCTTCCAGGGGAGGAGCTGGCACTGCTGGTGGTCAGTGGTGATGTTGCAGGCTACTCCTCATGGTGGGGTCTGGGGCTGCACTGAGGGCAAGGCAGCTGCTGGCCAGGGTTCCCTGAGCTGCTAGTGGATGCAGCAGCCAGGGTGGAGGGCAGGGCTCTGAAGGCCTGTGGGCCCCTCCTCCAGTGATATGTCACCAGAGAGAACAGGGTGGGTCAGGGGCTAGGGCAGGCTACCCCTACTGGTGATAGTCACAGGGGTACAGCCTGGGTCCTGCACCACAATACAGGTCAGCTTCCACATAAAGGTGATGGTTTTGAGGGCATGATCAGCTCAACAATTGTAGTCAGTCATAGCCATCCATTGACACCACAAGACCATGACCTTAATGCAGCACTGCACTGCCAACCAGGAGTGTCCTCACTCCTGCATCCCACCCAATATGGCCTCATAAATGTGGGCATTTTAGCACCCACCCTATGAAAAGTGCCTCTGCATGCTGGCACCACTCCAGAGCACCACAAGGTCATCAACCTCCTCCCAGGTCCAGTTGGGGGCCCAGGCAGTTGGCATGGGCATGCAGAATTGGGCAGGGCGGGGGCTTAATGAGGAGGAAGTTGAAGACATGATCTCCTGCACTAGCTCTCTAGGTCCCCACATGGCTTTCCCTGTGATGCTGGGCCTGGACAGCTGGTAGCAGCATCCAGCACAAGGGCATGGCCAGAGACTAGGAGCCACATAGCAGAGGCACTACACCACAGGACCTGCAAGGACAGGAGACACTCTGGTGGTGAGCAGCAGTAGGTAGCAGGTGCTGGCCTTGCTGCCAGAGACAGGCAGCCATCAGCCCTGGGGGAATACCAGGGCTTGGCAAGGGGTGCAGCAAGTTGCAGCCTTTTACAACACTCACCTGTGGCCAAGCAGCGGCTCTGGAAAGGGGACAGGCCAGGCAGAGGCAGCCTGTAGCCTGTCCGAGGGGCACACAAGGCCTGCATGGGTCCTAAGGAGTGCACAGGCTCCAGCAGGCTTCTGTGCGGTGTTCCCCAAGGCACAAAATGGCCTCAGACTTTTATACCCTGTAGGTAGGGGCTACCAGAGAGCAGTCCAGCCCTGGAGCAGAAGAGGTGGCCAGCCAGGAGCCCTGGGGCTGGGCTCAGGCCAGCCCTCTAGTGGCTGGGCAGACCTGACACTAAAGTTCGTCCCAGTTCGTGTCTACATGTGTATTATTGTGCATTAATTAATCACGACTAAACTTGATCCCTGAATACACCTGCATTTGCAGGTATCAAATTTAGTTGTGATTAGCCATTTTTACTGTGAAGTAAGGGCATGCACATGTAGACACATGCCTGTATTGCACAATAAACTAGGCTAACATGTATTAATATGTCTCGTGTAGATACACCAAGAGTGTCTAAGAAAGGTAATACCTTCAACCAGTTCAGCATGTGCCATTATCAACCCCAATGATAGAATTTTTCTTTTACTAGCCATGTTAGGTCATGTAGGCAGAATTTGATTTTTAGAGGGCATTATGCTCATGGTAGATTAGAAACAGGGGATCCTGGGAAAAAATCCACAGAACAGTTCAAATGTAAAAGAACTCCAAGTTTTCTATCAACATTAACAAAATGACAAAAACTTAACCACAAGATAAAGAAAGATATTAACACTTTTCTGTTAAGGGTTTGTGAAAAGACAGTAAGTAGTTTTAGCCATATTCAATGGGAGAATGTTTTGCTACATCCAACTCACAATATTTGCCACACATTGAGCAATAAAAAAAAACACGTGTCAACAATATTCAGGCTCTGAATATAAGGAACTACACAACTGGGATCTGTAATGACCCGGCAATGTCAATGTTAACTCTCCCACAATTGGGTACTGGCCAGAGTATTTATCTGCTTGGCTGCTGCTGCACAGACAGGTACATCTGGCAGATATATCTGGCTCTACATTTACCTTAGATACAGACATAGGTGGTGGAAGGGAAGTGCTAACAGGGCTCAGCCTCCCCAAACACCAGGGCAACCTGGCCGCAGGCTGCTGCAGCAGTGGGGAGGGATGCACTGGGCTCACAGTCAGCCCAGCGCAGCAGGCAGGTAAGTAAGTCTTCTTCCTTTAGTTTCTGGGCTGGAGGGTGGGAGAGGGAGAGATCAGTACCCCCACAGTACAGTAGGGAGCAGGGTAGGGGCAGGGCCAAATCATTCACCCCCACCCCTGCACCGCTCCCTGCTACAATGCGGGGCTTGTCCCATGACCTGGCCCAGGTGGGGTCCCATTCATGAAGAATGGGGCCCCAGCCAGGCCAGGTCATGAGGCAATTGGAGCCTGCCAGCTCCCACTGCAGTGCCCAGGAGCCAGGGGACGGGCAGCACGTTCCCCCAAACCCTTGGCTCCAAAACACCATGGCCCTGAATGAGCCACTGGGCTCTGATTGCCCCACAACCTGGCCCAGTTGGGGCCCAATTCACGGTGAATGGAGCCCTGGCCAGACCAGGCTGTGGGAGAAGTGGAGCCTGGTGACTCCTGCAGAGTTCTGGCGCTGGGGAGTCAAGACGGGGAGGACACATGCCCACCCCACCCCAATCTTTGCACGGGGTCAGGGCTGGCTGCAGATGAAAAGCAAGCTGGGCTCTGCCTGCTCCATGTCTTGCTGTAGTCTTTGAAAGTGGTGCAGCACAGCACCATGTGCCTCGCTGCCCAGCCCACCCAGCAGCAGGACACGCGTGGCACTGTGTTGCTTTCAAAAGCTGTAGCAAGGCATGGAGGTGGGGAACAGGAAGAGCCCAGCTTGACTCACAGCTGCAATCTGCCCCCATGCAAAGATCGGGTGGGGAGCATGTGCCCACCTTGGTTACCCAGTGCCAAGACTCTGCAGGATCTGCCAGGTTCTTCCCAGGGACCACTCAGGCAGGGTGAGGTTGGGGGGGGGGGCAGGGGTCCTGGGGGCTCCATCTCCCCCAGCCCAGCAGCACAGCTGAGGCTGTCCCTGCTCCAGCTCTAGGTCCCCCCAGGCGGTGCAGGGCTGGTGCCAAACCAGGACCAGTGAGGAGAGGCAGCCTGGGCCACAGCAGGGCTGGAGAGTGGTGGATGCTGGCACTGGGCAATGACCCCTGGCGTGGGTGAGGGGGCAGTCTCACAGGTGCAGTGGACCCTGTCCCCGAGCCCAATCTCTGCCAGGTGCAAGCCCCAGCCTTATTGCCTCCCCCCCACCATGGCCTTTTCCCCTCCTCCTGCCCCTTCCCCTGCAGACTTTAACATGGGAGAGGGGTGCACATATGCACGTGTGCTCAGCCCCTCCCCTGCAAAAAAAATGTTCTCCCTCCACCTATGAATACAGAGACACATATACTCACCAGCTGTAGCCAAACATACCTTAAGCATTCTGCTATTGTGTCACTGATTTTCATAAACTTGAGGTCATTCCTAAAGCAGACAGGTCACAAATAAGCCTTTCCTTCTATATTCAAAGGCTGATAGATTTTCAAGCCAGATGGAGCCATTGGTTCATCTAGTTCTTGTGTAACAGTTCATACAATCTCATCCATTTACATCTGCATTGAGCCAAAAAATGATGGCTTAACTAAAGCATATCTTCAGGTGCTGATCTGAAAACATAAAGAGGTGGAGAAATGATTATTTCCTTTGATAGTTTTGCATATCAATTTACTTCTGTACATGTGTCCACAATCGACTCAGCTGCACCTTACTAACAAGTAAATTGGCAACTGGTCCAGGCCCAATGCAATTCCATATATGTACACTCAATAATATTTACAAATTAAAATAAAAAATAAATTGCACACTTACCCACCTATATGCACACACACACACATACACAAAACACCACCCTTTCAGTTTCAACTGTATCCAAAATGCACAGAGCTAAAAAGTAAGAACATCCATAGCTAAAACCCAATAGGGACATATGTGTTCAGCACCTTACCACAGCAGGGTGTCACTCTAACAGATTGCTTATTACTTACCATATCTGAGTCCATATGGTGCATTTCTACCTTAATTGGGCATTTCCATGTTTTTGTAGATTTATGTCAAAACCTTACTTATATTGAAATATATTTTTCAGATATCAGAATTTTTATTAGTGTGATTTTTTCCAGTAAATTCCATCTTGAAGTGGGTGTTCACAGTATTTTTCAGTGGTCTAAGAGATTCCTTAACAACAGACAGAAATGCCGTGTTATTTTACCTACATTCATTTTTTTTCCTTGCCAGCATTCAGCCTAGACTGCTCCAAATCAAATAAACTGTGGAGGCCCACACAGTGAGAGAGGGTTCATTACAGATCACAAACAGCCCAGAGTGGAGGTGCCAAAGTAAAAGAACAGATAGCATTGAAGGAAGGACAAAAAATATCTTTCCTCCATACCCTCCACAAGTTTAATGAACTTTCTCAGAGAAGCTGTTGTATTTGGGCATTCTCGCTCAAATCCATGGAAAGGAAAATGAAGTGAAGGTTCTTGCCTGTCTGTCTCCATGACACACTGTTGACAGCAAGAAAGGCAAAAGCAAGTTTGAGGCTGACTGCACATCTGGTTGAAAGCAGTATTCATTTTTGTGCCCATCAGATCTTCAGTAGGCCCAGCCACAGCAGGGGAGACAGGAAAGGAGTGCATAAAATTATGACTGCAGGAGTGGTTATGACAGACTGTAGGAATATTTCAGATGGGCCAATGCAATGTGTGTTGGCCAAGTATGTGCCCACTGGATGTGCCTACTGGAGGGCAGATAAAGAAGCTGACCGAGCAGGAGAGGGAGGGAGTTGGGCAGAAATCAAGGAAGAGTAATAGATGCCTAGGATTGGTTTGCCAAAGCTTCCCTTGCAGGCTGTTTATGTTACATATTAGAAAGAAAAGACTGTCTAACTTTGAGGGTAGTTAGGAAGGGAATCCCTAGAGTGGTTATAGAATCCCCATCACTGCAATTCTTTGAGTGCAGGTTAGATAAGTTGCAAGTTTCAAATTTGGAGGGGGCTGAAAATATAGTTGAACTAAATGATCTCCTGAGATTCTTTCCAGCTCATTTTTTCTATCCAGTATGCCACATGATTGTAGCAGACATGAAGTGATATATATCTTTCCTGTGCTGACAATAACTAACGGTGGACATCCCCCTCCTACATCCTAGGGTGCAGAGAATATCTGCAGGAATGA
>NW_005841892.1:3885279-3913573 GCF_000455745.1 Alligator sinensis
TGACGGTAATCACGAACGATCACAACACCTTTCAAAGGCAGGTTTTAGGTTTTCCCTTCCTGAGGACAAAAAGAGAGAAACATATTGAAAATGCAGATATTCTATTTACCATTACTTTGCTTTGTGAAAACACTGAGTGAATATTAGTGCAACTTGAAAGGATCATTTCAGAAGAGGCATTTAATAGTCGAAATAGCAGAATGCAAATTTGGCAAAAGGAAACACCTATTTTTCTTTGCCACATACATAGTCTGAGTGTAAATCCCAGTGAATGTCACATTTGGCTGTGGACTCACATATTGCTCATAATGTTTCAAAACTGGATTGAAAATATAATGAATTTTGATTAAATTGTGTAGTCTATCTTTGGGAAAAATCTTCAGTCAGTTCCAAGTTCTTTAGTGTTTTATAAATTATTTGAAGTCTTTCAGTCTATCTCTTGTCTTCCTTTAAATCTAGTTCTTAAGCCCCTTCACTGAGATTTTACAATCTTAAATCACTGATTATATAACAAAAAGGACCCTCAGGAGATCATGATGCTCTCATTAAATAAACTTTAGAGTTATTCAGGATCCAACCTAAGTTCCAATATGGACCATTTTTTTCTATATATGTCTTAGCTTCAACTAGCTTAAATTTAATGTTAAGGTCTTTTCTTCATTCAAAAAGGATGCAGGTCTTCAACACAGATGCATCAGATCAGAACATTAGCTCTGATCCCCACAGAAGTGGGGGAAGTTCAAACACAAAACGGAATGGTTCAAGCCCAATGCTAAAAAAATAAACTACCCCAACTTCCTTAAAAGGCAAAAATCACTACTTTAAAGTGAATGTCACCATGGTGAAAGTGCCAAATATGAAATGTAAAATTCTGTTAATCCACATAATTGGCAGAGCATAAACTTCCCTTATAAGCCAACTGTACTCAATCTGATCTAGGCATCCCACGTTTAGTAATAACTGTATAAGCAGGAATCCAAAATCAGGGCTGCAATTAGCTCCTGAAACATGTGCAAGCTTCAGCTCCCATGAGAACAACATGAGACACTGGTGAATTTAACTTGCAGTGTAACATGAAATAATTAATATAAATCGTATTCATTACCTAACTTTGAATCAGCCATATTGTTCGTCTGCTTTTATAACTGAAAACTAATTTGGAATGCTTTCTCTCAGGTCACACTTCAGCAAAGCTTTTAAACATATAGTTAACTCCATTTCCTAGTCCACAAGCATGCAAGCATGTATTCAGCAGGGACAGATTACTGATTTGGGGCCTCACTCAGATCTTTTTTTATATAGACAAAGGCTGAATTGTCCTGTTTTCTTCGGCTATGGCTGAGCAGCATTCAAAATACTTCAAGCTGGGAAACACAAAGGTGGTAAGAATTCACCTTTGTTTGTCCCAAGTTTAAAGCTACAGTGCCATGCTATAATCTCATTATCACAAATGAGAGCACTCTCAAGGCTGCTCTAGTTTGCACCAATGTTCACTAGTCAAAACTTTCAGATTGGACGTGTTATGGGTTACAATGGATTTTGGGAACGAAAGGTCATCAAAGCAACTCCAGCTGGGATCCAGAGTCCATTCTGAGCTGAGAAAATCCTTAAGCATCTGTATCCACCATGTTTTATATTGGTTTGAGCTGTGGGAATGGCACAACGCTGCTTCCATGTACTGGAGAGCTGGAACCAGAGTTTGTGAGTATAAGTAAGCTCCACCAATAGGAAAATGTATTCCAAATGTATATGTAATGTTACTTATATTAAATTTATTATGTGTGGATTTGAGAAATGTCCATAACTCCTTGAGAAAAGAAACTAGACTCTAATTCTAATTGAGACTGGATATACAGTTGCATATGATTAATTATATTTCTCCCCTACACATAAAAATTGTGAGCTATCTTCATATTGCACTTCCTTATTTACCTGTTTTAATTTACACTATTTTTTTCTTCTAAGCATTTCTATTTGTTTTGAGAAGCAGTGGGAATGAAGGTATAAAAGGGTAGCATGTTAGGGGTAGCATGCATGGATATCTGTGCATGGGTGGGAGAGAAAGAGAGAGAAAGAGAGAGAAGGAAATTCAGTCTTATCTTTTATATGTGTTATCGTTACAATTTAATCTTTACATCAAGAAGAAATGCTGCCTCTGTGCATGGATTTAGATCTTTGAGGTCCCTTCCAACCCTATGACTCCATGATTCTGTGATTTCGTGACTTCCTTTCAGCGAATTAAGAGTAAGGTTAATTGCAGTATGTATGGCACAAAATTAATTAAAGATCTTAAACAAGGAACAAATTAAAGTGGGATACAATGAAATAGGCTCTGATTCCAATTAGACAGGGGAATAGATACAAACAAGTGTTTTTGGAAAATGTTGAATGGAAGTTAAATTGCATAAAATCAATGGACATAAGGAGTAAAATCCAGTTCCTATTCATGTCACTGGAAAAGCTTCCATTACCTTCAGTAATGGAGGATCAAGTACAAGATGTTTAGGCCATGAACAGGCACAACAGACATGTTAAAATGTCTTCAGTCTCTGACAACTGGTGGCTCCATCCCCAAGAATCCGGATCTTGCTGCCATTTCCCACAGTCAATAGAAGCCAAAAGCCTGAATTTCTTCTTTAAGAAAGGTTGAAGCTTTGCCATAAATACTTTCCAAAGAATGGCAGTTATTATGGCAACGGGGTTCCCATCGCTCTAGTTACAGTTGTGTCAGCATTTAAATTATAAACTCCTGTTTTCAGGGGTTTACATCTTGGCTATAAACATTTGTCAAGAGATGAAAATTGGCATTCCACATCTCTGCCCTGAAGCCATTTTTTTTAATAATAAAGTTTGAAGAAAATCAGGCTGGGATTGTTGTACTGCAGAAGGGAAAAGAATTGGAGTTTTGTTATATGTAGTAGTGGAAGGAATGTATATTGGGAAGTTAGGAGGTGCTTTCCTTAAATATAAAAGCTGTTTGAATTTTGAAATTATTTTTTTCAGGATGCTCAGAGGTTTCTTTGTTTTAAATAAATGCATGTATGTATGTGCATGTGCATGCATGGGGGGTAGTATTAAACATACAAGAAGCAGATCTGTAGCTAGTATAATTTGATAGCTCCACTGAAGTTCATGGACCTATGACAATTTATGGTACCAAAGGCATCTGTATTTTTGCACTTAAAAAAGCGGCTACCATATGTACCTTTCTTCGAAAGAGTGATTAATTCAGAGAGTTAATTAAGAAATAACATAGTAAAGAATGGATTAAACACATCTCCATCCCTAGCAATTGTGAAGAGCAGGTTGAACAGATACTTGGCTCAGTTCAGTGTTCAGGGATGACCCGACTTTGAGCAGGGGGCTGGTATAGGTGACCTTGCGAGATCTTATCCAGCTCTACTTTCCTATGATCGTGTCTTGGCCTATGATGTCTGTGGTTTGCATTGGAGGGGTATCAGTTATACAAGAACAGCAGTGCATTGCTGACTTGGTTGTTTTCTGGGGACTTCATTTGTGTGGAAGAATGACAAGCCATTACTGTAGGAAGGAGAGATTCTACATGCTGAGGAAATGAGCTTAGATGAGAAAGTTTGCCTGGCAAATGGAATTAAATTGTGAGGAAAAAAAGTCTTACAGAACTAGTAACAGGGCAAAATGAGAACTGAAGTCACATACCAGATGAGAGAGATAGCTGGAATAAGGGGAGAAAAACTTATTTATTTTAAGATAGATTGAAATTCTAGTGGTTTGAACTTCTCTGCCTTGTCAACGAAACTGGCTTTGAGATTTCTGCAATTTAGCTATGTATCATTTGTGATGCTTTGCTCACTGGTAAAATACAGAAAGCTTTATTCCAAATTAATCTTTTTTTTTTAAAAAGTAACTAAATAAATAAATGAAAAAAATGGGCCCTAAATTCCAGATAAATGCCAAATACTATGTTTTTATAATTGTGGGGAAGAAAAGTCAACAGGCTCAGCATTCTTTACCTTTCATAATGCCATAATGCTTATCATTCATGTTTCTCTAATCTCTTATTTCAGTAGAATTGAGATTAACCAAGGAAGGTGGCAATTTCCTTCCATAAATGTATCCTCCTCCTCCCTTATTAAGCCCTTGCCATAGAATTCTTCCTCCATTTTGTTTTTTCAGAAATTATTACCACTGGTACAAGTTTTTCTGCAAGTTCTTAGGACCCTTAAAAGTATGTCTGTATCTATCAGCATTGCTTTTCATCTGTAAATGGCACATTAATGTTGAAAAACTTTAAAAGTTATTTAAAAATACCTATTTTCTGACCATAAACATCAGACTTTTTAGCCAGTAATTTTATTCTCCACTTGTGATTGTGAATGTCTTGGCCTCATTTGACACCCCAAGGGAAGGATTGGGCTCTTTGTTACAGGAACACAAGATGAGTTTACATGTTGCCCTATGACAATGTAGCAATCACATGGGTCTACATGTGATCAGCAGCTACATCACTATAGTGGCACACACACCCAGCATAGTGAGCCACTACATTGGCGTAACAGTGAAATCTAACTGTGCACTGTGAGCATGGCTCAGTAACTGCCTGTATGCCAGTGCTGCAGTAATGTTGCCATATTGCGACATGTAGACACACCCACATAGCCTCCATAGTGGGCTCTTTGGGCAGGGATTGAGACTTTTTACTGTTCTCATCCTTAATAATATTAAACTAGGATAGAAAGGTCAATAGGATGCTGAGTGCTAGCTCATTATGAGAGATTGTTAGCAAGCATGATAATTATTTGAGCTCTCCCATAACACAGCTATGTATGCTGGCATATATATTAATGAATAAGGCATTATTTAAATGGTAATTTATCACTGACTGTTATAAGTAATAGGCCTCTCAGTTCATAAATTCAGGTAACTTTAATGTAATATATGGCACATTATTTCATTTAGTTAATGAAAGAACAAGCATCACTGTAACAAATAAAAAATGCTCCGGATTTTTCCTGGGGTGGAAAGCTTATATTATTTTCTATTTATTTTTCCTGTCAGCAAAAGAAGTGCTATTTAGAAAACAAAATTGAGCCTATTTTGTAAAGATCAGAGCTGTTAGCACCATAATGTTAAATAATAACTACTATTTGTTTGTATTGTGGTTGCAGAGATGTTTCCATAAGATGTTTCTCTGTTGTAATTGGTGGTAGACTCGTACAGGGAGATACTCTCTGTCCTGCAAAAGATGTTCAATTCTAATCTAAGACAAAAAAAAGAAATGAAGATTACAGACAAGGTAAAATCAAATAGTTGCCTAAATAAGTTAGGCTCATACCTGATAGGTCCATACCGGGCATGAAGGTCACCATAGAGGAAAATACGTTTATGAAGAAGTTGTGAGGCAACGTGGCAAACATGCAAACATAAATGATATCACTGGCAAAATGAGGGACATGGTGTAATAAAAGGACAAAGTGGATACCTGGAGTTAGGTACGTGCAGGATCATGAAGACCAGGACAAGAATATTAAACACGGTCAGGTGAAATTGGCTAGACACAGTAGCAGGATTCAAAATGATGATGACTGTGGTCAGAAGAAGCACTGTGATCCTACTAAACATATTCTGGGTAGCTCAGGAAAAAGTAAATTATGTATAAGAGTGACCAGAGTAGAGGTCCAAATTAAATATTGTTTTCGGATATGTTTAGATAACACAGTGTAGCGCTATGCAGGGATACCCAAATTACCTGAAATGTAGGGTATTTTAATTTGTAGGCAGGGTGACATTACCATGGTGCATGGCTTCCAGTACCAAAAGTAAACCTTCAGAGAGATTTTGGCAAAGAGTGTAGTGGAGCAAAGAATGAATTAAGTAAAGATTGGGAAGAGAATGGACTGAAGAGCAATTGAGTATACAGAGGGGAGTGATAGAAAAGTCATGGATGCTGAGTGAATGGAAATACAGAAATTTTGATGGGGACTGGGGAAGATGGAAACTGCTGGAGAAGAAAGTCAACTACTAGCAATCAGCAAAGGAATATGTGACTGGCCCCAGGACAGGCCAACAGAATAGTATTCAATAATGAATAGATGAAGCAAAAGCCCATTCTGTTTCATAGTAAGCACATACATGGAAAGCCACAACTCCATGACACACATTTGTTTAGCAAGGAAGCTTGACAGAGATGAAGCAGACTTCAAAAATTTTTAACTATTTAAAAATTAAAATATTGCAAAAATCTTAACTAGTTTCGGATGCCTTAATTTTATGTGCGTACCAAAACTTAGAATTAAAAAATGGTTTTTAAATAAATTAAGTTTGGAAAGCTGTCAGTTCAGACTTGCATTTGGATGGATAGATTCAGATAGTAACACCATCCTTCTAATTGCAGATCAAGCAAAAAATATAATTTGCTATCAGACCTAGTTTGTATCCAACAGGCAAGACCTGCCAGTGGGTATACAGTCTGTTCATCACTATCTTTTCAGCTGCGAATATTTTGTATTTGCTTTTCCATACAATCAACTTAGCAGAGGAATGTATTCCATAAAATTCCATCTAGTCATGAAACAATGTAATTGCATCTTGTTTTATTGGGAGGGGCATACCATGTACAAGTGCCATGGTCTGAAATTTTATTTTATGACCAATTAATCTAAAAAAACCCTGTCCCGTAGATTATTACCCACAACCACCTTTCATATGTCCATTGGACTTGAATGAGATTTAGGTGGTGCATAATTCTTGTGTTGAGTGAATTTAACCTTTGTCAGCATATTTGTGATTCACCTTCAGTAACAGCATTACTTTATGGTGAAACGGGGTGATTATTTCAACACATTTCTTCCAGTTGTCTCATATCCAGTGGTATAAACCTGAATGTAATTATATCATATCAGGGGCCAAGAGGAAGAGGCTGCCAGTCAGGACACTATTGTTGGCTCAACAGAACAGTTTGTTACAGTCAATCTTGTAGTGGACTATAGAAATTTGAAAGAATTTAACTATTTTTATTTAAACACATAAATCGTATGTGTGCTTGGAAGAGAAGAACTATTTGACCCCAGCAGACTTCCTGCCTGTGGCAGGGAGGCTAGACTCGATGATCTCATGAGGTCCCTTCCAGCCCTTAATGTCTATGAAATCTATGAACTATGGGAAGTTGCAGTTCTAACAAATCAAGCCTGAACTGAATCTTCAGGAATTTTTTTGGAGTAGAAGCCAACTACAGTATTTAATTTCAAGTTCTAAAGTATATTACACACATTAATAATTACACACTGTGCTATATCATTATTCCTTGTATTACTATATTGCCTACAGGGACCAAGATTTGGAACCTATTGTTGTAGGTGCTGTGCACACCTGTTCTCCCAAAGGGTGACCAACAGACAAAGGTATGAAGAAAGGAAATAGTCCAGAAAGAGAACTTAAGCAACAAAAATGTAGGACCTGATCAAAAGAAGGAAGTAGATGCTGAAAATGTTCTCATTTAGATTTTATTCTCCAAAGTCTAACATTACAATCCAAAATATCCCTATTCAGTAGCTCTGGAAATGCCTCCTATTTGATATGAAAGTACCCTAGGCTTATCCAACTGCTCTGAATTCCCCCAGAGTACTGAGGCATGTCATTCCCACCAAAACCCCCTTAGGATCCTTAAACTAAGGCCTCTGCTATACTTTACATATATTAATATTAACTGATTCATCACACATAAACTGGCCACACATGCAAAATAATTATCACACAATTAACTGGTTAATTGTGCAACAAATTTAGACCAGCCATATGTGCAATGTAATTATCACATGATAAAAATTACTATCCAGCTATAAAAGAGCCAACCAGCTATAAAGTTAGTGCTTAAAAATATGCAACAACTCTTTAACTGGTTTCTATCTGGCTTTAATTTCAACATCTAACAGGGCCCTAAGTGGAGAATCTTGAAAGAGTCCAGACCAAAAAGGGCCCACAATAATGATTAAGGGCCTGAAGGACAAAACTTATGGAGAAAGACTAAGGGATCTAGAACTGTTCAGCCTGGGGAAGAGAAGACTTGGTGGCCATCTATAAGTATGTAAGGGGTGAATATCGGGAGCTGAAAGAAAACCTGCTCACTAGGGCACCACAGGGGAGGACAATGACCATAAACTGTTAGAGGATGGTTTCAGGGTGGATGCAAGGAAGAACTTCTTTATAGTAAAGGTGACCAGAATCCGGAATAGGCTTCCTAAGGAGGTGGTGCAGTCCCCAGCCTTGGAAGTCTTCAAAAGGAGACTGGACAGACTCCTTGCTTGAACCATTTGATCTCAACAGTATTCCTGCCTAAAACGGGGTTTGGCCTTGATCTTTTGAGATCCCTGCAGCCCTTAATTCCTATGATTCTATGATTCTAACTTGAAGAAGTATAAATCCGTCTGGGTTGGGTGATAGAATCATAGAAAATTAGGTTGGGGAGGAACCTCAGGAGTCCATCTAGTCCAACCCCCTGCTCAAAGCAGGACCATCCCCAACTCTATCATCCCAGCCAAGGCTTTGTCTAGCCAGGTCTTAAAAATCTCTAAGAATGGAGATTTCATAACCTTTTGGGGTAATCTGCTCCAATCTTTTACTACCCTAGTGAGAAAGTTTTTTCCTAATATCTAACAGCTAAACTGTTCTCAGTGGTGGCAGATGACAGAACAAGGAGCAACGGTTTCAAGTTACAGCAAGGAAAGTTTAGGTTAGGTTACCCTACAGGAGTATCAGAACATGCCAATACAAAAATACCCAGCCTTAGCTATGGTCGATGTTCCAGTACATCAAAGGAAGGTGAACCACTCCCTTCCCAAAAGCAAGTAGGATGCAGGAGGGGGAAAAAAAATCTTGCTTCATAGCAAGAAAGCTTTTTCCGGCTCCATCAATTCCCCTGAATCATGGAATGGCCAAATACTGACCTGATTGTATATGTATTGAAGTCCATGGGAGATTTACATTAACTTTAACTAATAAAATATATGCAGGATCATACCCTACCAGGTACTTGCTTTTAAGCAAGCTGGAAAAAAATATAATTGTTACCAATCATCCATTAAAAATTAAATTGATGTGGAAAAGTTTGAAATAAACTCATTCTGAAAGGAGGTCTGGTGCTTGTCTCTGTTGGGTACCTGTTTTAAATGCAGCAAACGACAGGACACAAGAGAATGCCAAACAATGTAAAAACAAAAGAGGAACATGCAAATAATTTTAAACGGCATGTTTCAGATGGAGTGTCTCCATTTTGTTGGTTTGTATTACAACCTTAATGCTATTTAAATGTATTTTTTTATTGTGTGTTAATAACAGTAATAAAAAGGAGAAAAAAATTACAAAACACAGCTATTTTATAACAAGCAGATGGTGGCTAGCAATGGGCTGGCCTCCAACTGTTCCCATTCTTGTCCAATTCATTATCAAGAGAAGGGATAAACATTTGTGTTACACCAGTTTGCCATAATATTTCATTTCTAACTTAGGGGCTCATAGTGGTTTATCAGATGAAAATAATTGTTTACCACCTTCTATTTGCTGCAGGAACTAGGAGCTTGTTATGAAGAGGATTTTTTAGAAATGCTGTTGTGCTGGATGGAGCTAGAAAGAATAGTGATGTATATACCTGAGTGGTAACATGACTGGTAGAGCAACAGCAATTTAAAAAAAAAAGAGACCACTCATATCTTCACTTGCCCCCTCTAAAAGAAAACCTGCATAAAAGTCATGAATTCCTTCCTTCCTGTGTTTTAGTACAGTGGGCATTATTACATGTGCTCCAGAGGTGGGGGAGACACATTAATTAGAGTGACTCCAAGGGCCACTAATTAAAGCTCCTGGAGCATCTCGTATATCAGCGTCCCTACACTTCAAAATGGCAGTGGGGCCACTTTATCTAAACCTTGTCAAATGAGCTTTAGTTAAAGCGTTCTCATTACCATTTTGAAACATGGGAATGCTGATATGGGAGAGACAGAGGCTGACTGAGGCACAGTAATTACCATGCTCCAGCGGATTCAATTAATCGAGTCTGCTCTGATGTGCAGTAATTACAGCACTTTGGAGCAGCCTCCCAGCTCGTATACAAACACCCAGAGAACCCAAGTTTTATCCCTTCAGAAGAATGGGGAAGAAGCTGAGGGTCGATGAGTAAAGCAGCAATGCATTAGAGATGCATGGATCTGTCCTCAACTCCCTAGATCTCAAAACACCTACCTCTTCATCCGTAATGACATGTGTACACCATGCATTCTTCCAAAGTGGGCTAGAGAGAGGAGCATGGTGCTCACCAGATTTTCTGTTCCCCGTATAGTTTGGAAAAAATAATACAGGTTTGCTACTCTGTGCACCCTGGAGCATATGGCTCAATACACCTGGGAAGTCACTCTCCGTTAGAGTTATTCATTTTGCTGAATCGCACAGAAAGTTCATTCTGGCATTAAATGTTAGAATCCATGCTTGCAGTCTGGCATACCAAGACAGCTCACTGGCATCTGAATTATCGACAAAGTGCTTCGTTTGCTGGGAAACATCTATTCAGATCAACATCACATATCATGTGAACTAGCCAAAACTAATATATGGACAGTCAGTAGACTGTAATATTCCTTAGTTGACAAAAAAAAAAAAATCCCACAGGAACTTTAACATCTGCTGCTCTTCTGTCTAGGCAATCTGGATTTATTACCTTGGCATCCAGGTGTGCCTCGTTCCTTGATGCTCTTTAGCTTCTGACTTGTATATGTCATCTATTTCCAACCACATCAGAAAGAACTATTCCTCTTGGCATTTTGGCAGGGAAATTGAGCCCAGAGTGAAAAAAAATAAATAAATAAACAGTAAAAGGGAAATTACAGAGTTATAGTAGGGGGAAAGAACATGCTGAAAAGAAAATAAAGATGAAGAGAAAAGCTGGTTTGAGGCTGCCTGTTGGCTTTTACCACCTAGCATTAGTGCAAAATAGAATAGTGCAGGCTAATACTGTATTCCAGCAATCTGCCACCATCTTCAATGATAGCTCAACAAACTGAAAGTGGCTACTCAGAGAAAACCAAGTACCTGCCCTAGATTCTTCAAACAAGCATCTTTTTTTGCTTGAAGGAATAATTTTCAAATCCTGGTATAGTAACTGTAACACTAAGAATTATGGGGAAAGAAAATATGACCTGGGGAGCACACCTGCAACATAACACCGGGGATGGTAATAATAGAGAGATCAAATATTAAATGTTTGCCTTTCGTAGCATTGTATCCTTGTTCATGCCATCTAGCACATGGCTGGTATAAAACTGTTGTGGCAGGGAGGAATGGAGAACCATTATAAGATGCCAGCATGTGTAACATTGCAGTCTGAGTCTGATCCATACTGGAGTCTTCCATTGCATCCTCTGAAAAGAAAATGACAGCAGGAAACTTCTATTGTCAGCCCTCATCTGCCCTTCTCTATATAGTAATGTCTTTTGACTGAACTTCTTTCCTGCTGCATTTCTTACTGCAACTTTTTTCATTTAATCTTAGCCTGCAGCAGCTTGAATTGATCCTACAACTGTCTGTGAAATTTCTGTTAATACTACTGGGTTTGCCAGCTCCTTCATACACATTCAGAATTAGAAGGATGTGGATAGTCAGTATAAATATTAACAACCTGATGGATTCTATCATCTCAAAGTGCCTTTCAATGGATCACTGAAATACTAGACTTAGGAACAACCATAAAATTCCCTTCTTGTGAACCATAAAATTCCCTTCTTAAAGCCTGTGGGAATTAAGGATGGCTATTTATTTGCAGATACTTGTTTCTAATGTATCAGATTGTGATTACTTTTTGAACAGGGACTACAGTGGCACATCTTCTTTCCCTTCCACAGCTCACACAAAACTTGACCACAATAGCAGCCCCTGTGAAGTGTCATTTACTTTCCATTCCCCAGTAAAGAGATTACCTTACCCTCTCTGCATCAGCCTGGATTCACTGGAAGGATAGAGAATTTGTTTTCCCAATCCACATTGAACACCAATGATAACAATTGATAGCATGGCTATCACTCCCAATGCTTTGGTTTAAATTAGAGAAGGGTATAACAAACACAGCTAACTCCATAAAGTGTTTTTCCCTATCCTGTTGACCTTACTCAAGAAAGACTTCCATTGTCTGTGATTGGAAGGTGTGTAAGGACAGTAGAATGGCTATTGTAAGGACCATGCTAATATATAACTTTAGGAAGGGAAATTACACAAAAAAGAGAAAGTTAGTTAGACGTTTAAAGGAGTCTGCAGGCAACTTGGAATCTGTTTAAAAATACCATATTAAAGGATCAGCAAAAGTGTATACCACAAATCAAAAAGAGTAAGAAGCAGTGCAATAAAACCTCTGCATGGTTCAACAGCAGAGTTAAGGAGGCCATTTAATGTAAAAGGGCATCCTTCAAAAAATGGAAGGTATGCGCAAATGAAGAAAATAGGAAAGCTCACAAACTATGGCAAGCCAACTGTAAAAGTGAAATAAGGCAGGTCAAAAGGGAATTTGAGGAGTATCTAGCAAAAATGGTGAAGTTAATAAACACCGTTTTTAAATACATCAGAAGCAGGAAATCAGATAGAGAATCAGTGGGGCCATTAGATGACCAGGGTGTTTTGGGAACCTCAGTTCCCAAAATGTTCTCCCTAAGAAGAATCTCAGTACAGTCAATAAATAAATGTTCTACTCTAGAGCCCTGGATCTTCTGTGTGGGAATGAAAGGTAATAGGCTTTTGGGTAGTATCAGATTCAAGAATTAGAAAAATTAGAAAAAACAAAATAATAGCTCACGAGTTATAAAAACACCCTTTTGGGCAGATTGAGTCATTCAGAATGGTTTTTGGTGGAGTATCAGACGTAACAACTTTTTATGAAACAAATAAATAGCTGAAAACAATTTTTACAAAAAGAACTATATTTTACCTCTTCATGAAACTGGACTTATAGGCGAGACAGAGCAAGAGGAAAAAAAACAAAAAGGTGGGGGGGGATGTTGCACTCTATATCAAGGAACAATACACATCCTCGATGATCAGGATAGGGTCAGAGGAGGGGCAAACTGAGGTGCTCTGGGTCAGAATGCAAGTGTGTCGTGGGGAAAGGGACTTGGCAGTGGGCATCTACTACAGACCACTGCACCAGGGGGATGAGCTGGAACTGGAATTTTCAGGTCAGCTCACAGAGGCTGTAAGGACAAAGGAAATGGTTGTCATGGGTAACCTAAACTACCCAGACATCTGCTGGGAGGAGCAAGCAGTCAGGTCCAATTGCTCACGTAGGTTCCTAGCTGGGATACAGGACTTCCACCTAACCCAGGAGGTACATAGTCCCACCAAGGGAAATCCCTTGCTGGACTTGGTCCTTGCCACAGGCGATGACCTGCTGAGGGGTCTGTGGGTACTTGACCGCCTAGGCAACAGTGATCATCGCCTGCTGGAATTTACTATCCAGCGCAGGGTGGTGAAAGCAAGCAGTAAGGCAAAAGTCCTCCACTTCAGGAGGGCCAACTTCAATGAGCTAAGACGATTAGTAGGAGAGGCATTGGGGTCTTGGAGCTTCAATGAGATGGGAGTCCAAGACAGGTGGTTGTTCCTCAAGGAGACGATCCTCCAGGCTCATAGGGAGGCAGTCCCAATGCATACCAAGGGGAGCAGGAGTGTTAAAAAGCCCCCATGGCTGAGCAGAGGCAGGTACAAGCAGTGGAAGCAAGGGGCTATCACCAACAAGGATTACACCTCTGTTGCTCATGACTGCTGTGAGGCTGTTAGGAAGGCCAAGGCAGAGATGGAGCTAAGGTTAGTGACCAGAATTAGGGATAACAAAAAGTCCTTTTTCAAATACATAGTGAGTAAGAAGAAGGCCCCAGGTAATGTAGGGCCCCTACAGGACAAGCTTGGCAATCTGGTGATTGCAGCAAATGAAAAAGCTGATCTTTTTAACAAATTTTTTGCCTCCATATTTCTGAACAAGGACTAGGACATCACTCCCACTAGGATTACGGGCAGACCCAGGGGAGGCACCGCCATGCCTAGGGCCAGGGGTGACCTAGTTAGGGAACTTTTAGAGGGGCTGGACATGTTTAAATCAGCAGGTCCAGATACTCTTCACTCGAGGGTGCTGAGGGATTTGGGGGGGGGCATAGTGGGGCCCCTGGCATGGCTTTATGAGGGCTCATGGGACTCTGGACAGATAGCGGAAGATTGGAAAAGGGACAAATGTGGTCCCCATTTACAAGAAGGGGAGGGAGAACCCTGGCCAATCAGTCTTACCTTGGTCCTTGGGAAGACCTTTGAGAAAAATTATCAAGGAACACATCTGCAAGGGCCCAGCAGGGGAGGTAATGCTCAGGGGCAACCAACATGGGTTCACTGAGGGAAGATCTTGCCTGACTAACCTGGTTTCCTTTTATGATCAGGTCCCAAAGTCCCTGGATGAGGGTGTCAAAGTGGATGTCATCTTCCTGGACTTTAGGAAGGCCTTTGACATGGCTTCTCACCACATTCTCTCAAAAAAACTTGGTGACTGTGGCATTGATGCGTACATAGTCAGATGGGTGGCAAATTGGCTAGATGGTCACACCCAGAGAGTGGTGGTGGATGGGTCATTTTTGACCTGGAGGAACGTGGGCAGTGGAGTTCCTGAGGATCGGTCCTGGGGCCTGTACTGTTCAACATCTTTATCAGCGATCTAGATGTAGGTGTGGAAAGCATGCTGTCCAAATTTGCTGATGACAATAAGATGTGGGGTGAGGTGGGCACGCTGGAGGGGCGGGACAGAATACAGCTAGATCTAGAGAGGTTACAGAGGTGGGCAGTTGAGAATAGGATGGAATTCAGCGCAGACAAGTGCAAGGTGCTGCATCTAGGGAGAAGGAACCAGGAATACACCTATAGGCTGGGGAACACCCTTCTTGTCAACACACTGGCAAAAAGGTATCTTGGAGTCATTGTTGACTCTAGGATGAACATGAGCCGCCAATGTGAGGAAGCAGTCAATAAGGCTAACCGCACCTTGTTATGAATCCACAAATGCATCACAAACAGGTCCAGGGAGGTGATCCTTCCCCTCTATGTGGCATTGGTCAGGCCACAGTTGGAGTACTGCATCCAGTTTCGAGTGCTGCACTTCAAGAGGGATATGGCTAGCATAAAGAGGGTCCAGAGGAGGGCCGCTTGCATGGTCTAGGAGCAGCAGGTCAGGCCCTACAAAAATGGATACTAAAGGGCTTGAACCTATTCATCCTCCACAAGAGAAGGCTGAAAGGGGATCTGGTGGCTGTTTACAAACTCACTGGGGATCCAGCAGAAATTGGGCAAGACTCTGTTCCCCCAGGTACCACCGGGGGTTACTAGGACTAATAGCCACACATTGTTAGAAAGAAGGTTCAGGCTGGACATCAGGAGGCATTACTTCATGGTTAGGACTGCCAGGCTCTGGAATGGACTCCCAAGGGAGGTGGTGTTCTCTCCTACCTTGGGGGTCTTCAAGAGGAGGCTGAATAGATATTGTTCCTGCCCAGGGCATGGGGTTGGACCTGATGATCTGTTTAGGTTCCTTCTGACCCTAAGCACTATGATACTATGACTTGTAACCAGCTTTTATTCAGTGGAAACGTTGACTGAATCAATTTTGCAATTTGGGTATAAACTATGACATTAAAAAAATGCTCACAGAACTAGGCTAATTTTTCCCCTTATTTTTTTTCACTTCTTCTAATCTGTTTTTTACTGTAGCTGTTGAATGAAAGAAAGCAAATATCCTGATGTCACATGTGATTTTTGTATGAGTCCCTCATAATTACATCTTCAGTCTATTGGATTCAATTCTTTATGGCTACTGCAGCCTTCTTGTTAAGGTAATACAAGCACTCATCAGGAAAGAATGTGTAAAAAAATGAGTGTTACCTGGCAAAGGAATTTAAAAACAACAAACAGAGCTCAACAAATATGGTGGCCAAAAAGGAAAGACCAAGGAAGCTGTGGGCCCATTGTTAAATACCCAGGGCAAACTCCTAACAGAAGATGCAAAGTAGGTAGAACTGTTCAACAGCTACTTTGCCTCAATTTTCACAGAAAACTTAAAGTGCAGCCACTGGACACCTAATAAGGATTATTTGGATAAGGAAGGGGACAAGCTGAGGGAAGAGATAACAAAATAAACAGTCGGAGAGCTTTTAGTGTTTTTGAGTGAATTCAAGTCAGCAGGGTCTGATGAGCTCCATCCAAGGAGACTAACAGAACTGGCAGAGGAGATCTTGGAGCCTTCGGCAACAATATTTATGAAGTCATGGAAGATGTGTTAAGTACCAGTAAACTGTAAAAAAGCCAACATAGTGCTCCTCTTTAAAAAAAGGCAAAAAGGGGAACCCAGAGAACTATAACTTTGTTAACCTCACCTCAATATCTGGGAAGTTTCTGAAGTATATTATAAGGAAGCATATTTGCATTCATCTGGATGAGAAAAGGCTGTTCATCATAAGCAGCCAGCAGAGATTTACTGAGAACAAATCATGCCAAATACACTAGATCTCCTTCTTTGATAAAGTTATTATTTGGGTGGATGAAGGGAATGCAGTGGACATAGAATATCTGGACTTTTGACAAAGTTTAACATGACCTCCTCATAAACAACTGGAGAAATGTGGCCTAGATAAAACTATGGTGGATAGACAATTGGCTTGAAAGGCATAAACAAAGAATAATTATAAATGTATCTATGTGAGAATGGCAACAAATTTGGAGTGGAGTCCCACATGGGTCTGTCCTGGGCCCAGTGTTGTTTGACACGTGTATTCATGATTTTGATACTGAAATAGAGATCTTCACAACCAAGTTTTTAGGTGATACAACTGAGAAGCAAACTGAAAAACAGAAGTACAATTCAGAAGGATCATGACATATTGGAAAGCTGAGCTGGAGCTAACAGGATGAATATCAATGCTGACAAATGCAAGGTGCTACACTTCAAAAACACAAACACGGAGCAGGTGACAACTGGTTGGGTAGCAAACCTAAAGGGAAGGATCTAGGAGCCTTGGTGGATCAAAAACTCGGTATCAGTTTGAAGTGTGCTGCAGCTACACAAAAGTTGAACAGAATTAAGAGCTACATCACTAGAAGCATGAGTCAGATGCAGGAGGTGATAGTGCCTCTTTACTCAGCAGTAGTTATGACTCATCTAGAGTACTGTGTGCAGTTTTGGGCTCCACATTTTTAAAAGGGCATGGAGAAGTTCGAGAGGGTCCAGAGGAAGGCTATGTGAAGCTTTGGCAGCCGATCCAATTCAGAGGAGATTCAGCCCAATTCAGCAGCCAAATCTCCAAATCTGAATCAAATTAGGAGACCCATTAAAAGGTCCAAATCAAATTGGAAGCCTCTGAGATGATTCAGGGAGATTCGGAGAAATTTGGAGATTCGGAAGGCTTGCAGCAAACAGAAACAGAAGAGGGAAAGGGATGGGGTTGATCTTCAACAGTTTTTGGTTCACTTTCACAGAAACCCCTGCACCTATCTCCTTGAAACTTGGAAGACTTCATGCCCTCAAAAGGGGCTACTATTCCTGCTACCATCCCTGCTGGTTTCATCTGAATCTGCAAAAAAATGACAAAGTTACATCTATTTCAGTGATTCCCCATTCGGTCTATGGCTGAATCTCCAAATTGGTGCCAAATCTCCAAATCTTATAGCTTAAGATTCAGGAGGTTGAACAAAACAAACTCTGGAGGTCTCTTCCTAACCTATTTTTCTATGATTCTAGTGATGATGATGATGATGATATACTATTTTATATTTTTAGAGTGTTAAATAAAATGTTAAATAATTAGTCTTAAACATTTCCACATTTGGGTGTATAGTTCCAACCTCACATTATAGGTGAGTAAATTGAGACTTGTATTTCCAACTCAAAAAGATGTGTAAGATTGCATGAACTAGATTCCCTTCTACTATCTTGGAACAAACTCCCTTAGTGCCAGATTTGCCATGCTGAGGTCCTAAACTATGTCGTTTAAGAGGCCCCATATGATAAAAATAATCCACAAAATTCATGAAAATGGATTTTCATCAAATTTTAAGATCAATTATTCTTATTTTTGCACAAATTTATGAACTCAATATGAAGAATATATGTGGAGCCATATATATGTATATTTTTGTTATATTAGAATGAAAATGTCCAATTTGGTTTTTTTTCTTATTTAGAGACCCCTCATATCATGAGGCCCTAAGCTATAGCTTAAGTAGTTTAAGCCTAAATCTGGTACTGGTCTTTCTTATATCCATTGAAATTCTTTTAGCTATCTATGTACTCATCTTATGACAGTGTCTGACTTGGTGGATTTATATAAAAGGTATGGAAATAAAGTGAAAGTAGCATGTGGGTGAAATTACACATTACAGTTATACCATGGTAAAAGCACTGAAAACTTGAATAATCACACATTATGGCTGGTTAACAAATGCTAAATGCCCTCTAAGCATCGTACACTACACCACTTCAGGCAAAGATTGCCTTTTTATTGTACCTAACTCGAATTAAATTAACTTCTGGGTGTTCACTTGGGATAAAATCTGTGGTTCTCCAGTATCCAAGATAGCACTGCTCCCAGATATGTCAGCTCTCATCCAGGACCCTATGGCCCTGGACTGAAAGCTGGGAACACCTGGGCAATTGGTAGGTGGGAATGAGGTGAGTAGGGAGGGAAGGAAAAGGGATGAAAGCGGCAGGGGGCCAATGGAAAGTGGGGCAACAGGGAAGGCTGGATTGAAGGAAGAGGGAGAAGGCAGGGAGTGGAGGGGTGGAGTGGTAGGGGCACGACAGGATGCTACTCCCTCTACTCTCCAAATTGCCTCCAACCCCCAAATCACCCCCCTCACCCCAGATCATTCCCCTGCTTCCTCAATCATTCCTCTGCCCCCTCCCAACCATAATCCCCTCAATGCCTGGATCATTGCCCTGTTGCCCCGATCAGTCCAAGAGCAGTGTAGGCCCCAGTGTCTGTGTGTGGGGGGAGGGAGGGGGGCTTTCCTCTCCCTGCCTGCTCCTGGGGTCCATAATACCATACCCCCTCTGTGCACCCAGATCTAGCCCTCACAGAGCTCTGCAACTTAAGGGGGTAGGGGGATCAGGAACTTCTGGCCAGCTGCAGGACCTAGTTGGGGGTACATCCAGATGTGCAGGGGCATCATGGACTGTAGGGAACCTGGGAGCAGCCGAGGTGGCGGGGGGACCCCCCCCCACTGTGGCCACCACGGATGATCTCAGGATGATTGAGTTGGAAGAGCAGTGATATGAGGGCATCAAGTGGGGGGTGGGAGTCAATGGGGGTCAGTGGGGCAATTTGGGAGTTGGAGGGGACTATCCAAGCATTGCAAAGGACCCCACCCCCTCCTTCTCCCTGGCCTATATTGTGGCTACAGAGCCAGCATGAGGGGCAAGCATGGAGCAGAATTGCAGCTCCTGGCCATCTCCCTGCTTGCAAGCTCCACAGTGGCAGGTCTGAGCAGTGCCCATTAGAGAAGGTATTAACCACAAGTGTATAGCTGATCACTAGCACTTGTTAACCTTAATACAAACTAGCATTCCTTATAATTAGCACTGCGCTAACTCTAACACATAAATTCACCTTTTGTTAAAGTTGTTTTTTGGAAGGAAAGTGCAAGGGTATCACAAGTTCACTTGCTAGAGTTTCAAATCTGTTGGAATGTATTAAAATTAGTAAATGTTAGGAGATAAATCTCACCTGAAAGAGAACAACTTTGCAATGCCATGAGGAAACTTAATATGTGCTAAACTGCTTGAATATGTGTTGTCTCGTGTTCTAATTGCAATTAATATTAAGATGAAAATGTGATACCATCATTATGCTTTCTTTACCCTCCTTTTTGTTACTTTTCTTACTCCTTTTCTTGATTGACCTCTCAACAATCTTAGACTTAATGGACTAAACAGAAAAATGAAAAAGTAAAAGAAAGGTGTATGTTGGTATATGCATAAATATCAGTGTAAATAATCTGAGAACAAAGGAGTCCAATACAATTCTAATTTGTTAAAACACAGGGATTGGAAAGGACATAAATACCAAGCTAAATTATACCTTGAGAGGATTATTTACAATGTGTATATCAAATCACTTAATCATATGCATCAATTTAATCAGAACCTACTGGAGTTTATACAACTATTCTCGACTTAAAGATATACACATAAAATGTTTTGCTGGATCAAGTACCAAAATGAGCAAGTGAAACTAGAGGTACATTACCATATCTTTTCCATGGAACAATAACTCAGGATCTTTACAATTTCTAATGCTGCATTAAGCTTTAGGATCAATGTCCAGGAACAATGACAACCATCAAGCAGAGCACACTGTCAAAGGTAGACTATTTTCCATATTACAGTTCTTTTGCTAATTTTTGCTAGGTTTCCAACAGAATTAAAAAATGGGCATTGTTTTATTTGGTTTTACTAACAGCAAATAAATAACAAAATATTATTTTAATCCAGATTGAAAAGGAAAGAGGCTCCAGTAATTTACACATTGTGCTAGCAATGTATCTTTCAGTTAACTGGCTTCTCTAAAAAGATATAAAATAGTTTTAGATTAATTGAAATATTTAGTTGGACTTGAAACCTAATTTTTATTGTATTGTTTTAGTAAAGTTGAATTTAACAATGATGTTAATTTCAAAATGAAATGCCATCTTACATTTTAAAAAGTCAAAACATTTTGTTTCAAAAATAACAAAAGTTGTCCTTGGTTGTATTTTTTTTTTACTTGCAAATTTATATGCATATGCATAAGGTTTTGGTCAAATCTGCATATTTCAACAAAAAATATTTTTGACAAAAGTTTCATTCAGCGTTATGGTCAAGCCCCCTTAACTGGTTCCTTTAAATTGTCTTGGCATCTATTGTTTCATTTTCTTTTGGAACATTTCTATTCAAAGTTCTCCTCAATGGGTTGTCCTACAAAAGAAATCTAATTAATCACTAATTAATCACTTTGCTGATAATTGTAATATAATAAAAGCTGTGGCATTTCTGGCTGCGTGTTAGTCTGTCTGTCCATAATGCTCTGAGCCAACTGCACATGCACCACCCAGAGCCTTATTGACAAACAGACACACAAGCGAGGTGGAGACAGAAGCACTAGGGACCAGAGTGTGCTCTGCTGTGTGGGGAGCACCTGCTGGCTGCAGCACATGCCCATGGGGCAGGGTGTGCCCCCCACAACCTGCTCCCCCCCCTGCATCTGCCCCCCCCCATGGGGAGCAACTGTCAGCTGTGGCTGTGGGGTGCGCTGGGTGCGGAGGTCGGAAAGGTATGGTTGGGAAGGGGAGGGGGGTCATGGCTCACTGCCACTGCCACTGGAATGGCTGGGTGGGGATTGGGGCTGAGGCTGTGCCGGGCTGATCCCACTGCGGGGTGGTTTGCACTCAGGTGGGGCCAGGCTGTGGGGCCATTGGAAGAAGAGCAGCTTCTCCAGGGCTGGGAGTGGGTGGCTCCCACCACTGCATGCACGACAGGAGAGCTGGGGGAGGGGGTTCTGCGCCACCCCCTTGACTCCCTGGCACCGTGTCTCTGCACGAGCCACTGGGCTCTGATGATCCCATGACCCAACCTGGATGAGGCCCCAGTCACGGTGAATGTGGCCTGGCTAGACTGGGCCATGGGACACACAGAGCCCAGTGGCTCCTCCAGAGGCAGCACCAGAGAGCCCAGGGGCTACATGGGCCCCAGTCTGTGCATGCAGCAGGGGCAGCTGCAGCTGCAGCCTCCACTCCACCTCTGCTCCTCACCTCGCTGCCCCTGCTTTGACAGTGGCATAGGTCCATGCGAGTCCCACCACTGGGAGGGCCGGGCCAGGCAGCGAGGAACAAGTGTGTGGCATGGTGCTGGGTGTGGGGCTGGAATGTGGGTGTGGCTGGGTATGTGCATGTGGCTGAGTGGGTGTGTGATGTGTAGTGTGTGGCAAGATGGGTGTGATGTGTGGCTGGGTGGGTGTGTTCCCCTGTAGCAGGGTGCACGGGGCCAGACACAGGAGTGGGGGGGTAGGTTGCGCATGGCCAGACACGGAGTGGTGGCAGCACAGGGCAGTGGGTGGTGGCGCTCCATCCCTCCTGCCCGCCCATTAGTCTTGATGGGCACTTTGCTAGTGTAATAATAATTTCTTTCAAACTCTCATCATTACTGTTGGCAGTCTATTATGGAGGATATATCATTAATATATTTTTAGACATATATATACAAAGATCACTAGGTCAATAAGTGTTCAGTAATGGCTAAGCACAGATAAGCTACATGTAAATAAATGTAAAGTTCTGAAATGTAATAGAAGAAAATCTTCTGTTCCATTTTATTTCAGTGCATCTATAGACAGAGATATACTATTAAAACACATGTCGATTCCTTCTCTCTGAAGTACTTATATTGAAGCTGGTGCGATCATTCACAGACAAAAAGAATTATGCAGGTGACTAGTGATTGAGGGATCAAACAGAAAGAATCATACAGTAATAAATTCTAGCGATTCTAGCCATTCATTCAGAAAGCTCCAAGGTAAAAGGTTGCCAATTATAGAACATAGATCTCTTCATTACCCATTTAAATGCAAACATTTCTAAAGCAGAACACAGCAGCTGGGTACCTGCACACAACAAATGCAGTGATCATAGTATTGCATTTATTGCATATTATTCTTTTGAGTAATCTTATTGATAACAGTGAATCTAACTCACGTAAGAAAGTGTTTTGAGAATCAAGTTAATTTCTTTCCAGATCTAATTCCAAACACCTCGTAATGGGTTATTCGCTACACTACAATTGAATAACATTAGAATATTTTTTCATGCACTAAGCATAGAGACTGATGTCAAGAGATGCCTGGGTAGATATACCAACTGTGTTAAACACAATGGGTATGTACAGCCATTACATTCAGATTGGCATTTAGATCACCCTAACCCTAAATAGATCAATCTGTGAAGAAGTTCTGAGGGTCTAAATTAGACAATAAAATGGTGGGCCTAATATAAGTTATTTAATGAGGAGACTAACTAATTTACATAGGGAATGATTTAACCCACTCTATCAAATACCTGTAAGCATTTAGAGGGTAGCCCCAGGACTGAGAAAACCCAGCCATTCACTGAAGCCCTGGGGCTGTTCTCTTCCCATTCTCCAACCCAGGCTAGGCTATTTTTAGCCCCCCAGATGGCCAATCCCACCTCTGGACCCACCAACCTCTCCCACCCCCCCTCTCTCTGATCCTATGAAATCCCCCCCCAGACCCACTAAACCACCCCACCGACCTACTAGCTCCCCCTGTTCCCACCGGCCCCTTGCTCCAACCTGAATTATTCATACTAGGCTTCTTGTGTGGCTCCTGGCACTGGTGAATACATTTATAGGACACTCATAGTCTACCTTCATACAGCTTAAAGCTGGCCACATGAATGTAGACTAGGTGTAGCAAATGGCAATGTGCACCCAATTTGACTTCTGTTCCGTACAACTAAGGGGCTTTTTATTATTTACCTTTTTAGAGGAACTTGTTGAAAATGCCCATGTTGAAATGCTGCTTCAACTATGAAAATTGGAATACAATTTGAAACGCAGAACAAAAAATTCAGGAGTAATTGTATCCCTCATTTATATTCTGATTTGTCACAGCTATTTGTTCATAATGCAGTATCCAGCAGTAATAATGAAAACAGAAAGCAAGGTTTTAGCTATAATCTAGTCTCAATCTTCTAAATGCTGAGAAAAAGGGACTCCTCCATTAATACTAAGAAATTTAATACAGGCAGCATTCCAAATTATTATGGCCAATTAGGCAAATCTGAGAAAAAAGCAGTGCCCAAGGCCAGGAATTGGAACATTAATAAAAAAAAATGGCCATGAAGGTGCAGATATCAAAAAGCTGAATTTACACTGAGTTTAATACGAGTCAAGTTGGATCAGCACAGCACACAGGAGGTGCTCAGTCTCTTGTAGGATAAGTCCTTGAAGAAAAGGTGGGAGGGGGCGGGGGGAAATAAATGAGTATCTGAGTCTGAATACAAGCTGGGACATGATGATTAAACACATAAATGTAGACTATAACAGTAAAACAGTCATTCAAAGTGGGAGGGTGGTGGCAGTTTATGATATTTCATCCATTAGCAATGATAATTAAAGTGAAGATGGCCAAGCCCTCACACCTGCCCATACCAAATGGTGCATGTTAGAACAAGATTGAAAAAACTGGATTAAATCACCAATACAACCATTTAAAATGAATGAGTGATGATGGCTAGTGAGACTTTGTTTTATCAGTGTTGGCAATAAAATGTAACATGGGAAATCTCCACCCTCAAACATCTAGTACCATACCCAGGAACAGAGTCCAATGCTGTGCTCCCCCTGTGGAAAGCTGATGCTAATCAGCACCTCACAGCATCCCTCAGAATGAGGTCTGTACAGCCTAAATGTTTCTCTTAAGGGGCCACATTAGACCATGCATTGATTTCTCTCTGCTCCTTGGGAAGGAAAGCTGATGAAGTAAACATACGTCTTATTTTAAGTACACTAATATGCTTTTTACTGCAAGTGAGATGCAGACAATCATGGGGGTGCTAAGGAGTCAGGAATTCATGAATTGTCTTCAGTGCAACCAGCCTGGACAGGAGCCATATCTCTTCCTCCTACACTTATTTCAACATTGCTTCATGGTTGCAGTGTCTGGAGCTAACATCTAGCCAGAAAGAGTGAGTTTCTGCAGGCAACCCTTTAGAAAAGCCCCCAAAGCCTGGTAGTCAGGCAAAAAGCCAGATATGAGGCAGGTATGACTAACCTCCTAGAGTAAAAACAAATAAACCTTTATGATAGAAGCTTTGAAGATATCTAGAATTTTGAATTCAATTCGCTCTGTAGATCTGCTATTCTAAGGAATTGTCCATATGAGAAATTCTTTGTTCTAGAGCTGATAAACTCTTATATGTTAGGGGTGTTGTAATGACTTTTCTATCTTTGTATCTATGCCAGTAAAGATATTGAACTCTAACATCTGATGAAAGAAGGCCAAGAAAGAGTAGTAGAAAGAGCTAAGAAAATGTCTGCAGAGGAAATATGTCCCAATGCCCAGTTTTGTTGTTTGAAACACATTCATTATTAAAGAACACAGTGGGTATGTTTACATGTGCATTTACGCCAGCTTAAATTTACTGTGCAGTAACAGAAATAGGTCAGTGTCTACACATACAGGCATTACAGCACATTAATGCTGTGTGTGGATTGACTTTGGACTAACTTAAGTCCCATGTCTGTCCACACACATAGTGTTATTGCACAATAAGGTGTCTACACATGCATTACTGTGCAGTAACTAATTGGGTGTAAATTTGATACCTGCGTGATGCAGGTATCAAATTTACACTCAAGTCAGCATAAGTCACCTTATTTACCGCACAGTATAGGCTTGCACATGTAGACACATTCCCATACTGTGCTGTAATTTCGGTCACTGTAGTAAATGCACACGTGTAGATGCACCCAGTGTATAGTTTGGACTAGTTATAAATAGTGAGCCCAGCAGTGGGACTCAGTAACCAGCAATGAGTTAGAACAATATAGTTCTTAAAAAACATGATTTAGGGCCCAACTGTGTCCATGTGGTTTCTTCATGTTCTTGTTTTATAAGGAACAAAAGATACAATTGACATATGCTAATGTGATAAAAATCATACTTTGGACATTTTATTTTGGATAATACTCACATCACAGGTTTCCAAGGCCCCCTCTACATGTGCAGGTAAAGGTGTGTGACAGGGGGCAAACTTGAGGCTGGATCACAAGTCAGCCCACCCACCTACCTAGGGCAGTCTGCCCTAACTCCCCTGCCACAACTTGAATTTTTAAAATATAATAAGCGGGAGGCTGCTCATTCCCTGCCCCAATGCCAGGGGACAGGGACACTATCCATGGCTCCAAACCCTCCCTACACCATGGCCCATGCCTCACACATGGCATCCTGATTATATTTGATCCCCAGATTGAGGCTGAAGTAAATTCAGTCCATTGTTGGCCTTTTTCTCCCATACTCACTCATACTGCCCCCTTCTCACAGGGGCCGCTCACACTCTGCCCCCCTCTCACAGGGGCTTCTGACATACTGCCTATCACTAGGCCACATTCCACCACCCCTGCTACCCTTGAGTGACTCCTAAGGGCCTTCAGGCCTCACTACTCTCTCTCCGGCACTACCACACGCAGCAATTTTGGATCCCACAAGTTCACCTACTCTGCATGGTGAAACCTTGTGCCAATGCTGGGCTGCTTTTATCCCAGCCCCTCACCAGGCAACTGATCTCATGCTCTCACATTTTTAAGGCTAGCCCATGTCTTGCCCTTCAAGCCGCCCTTGCAGCCCTACTTGATATGGACCTGGTGCGGTCCTTCAAGCTGCCCTCTGCATCCCTATTCTGCACCCCAAATCATGCAGTCCTTCAGGCACCCTGCTGCACCCTACTCTACAGGGGCCCATGCAGTCATTCTTCACAACACCACTACCCCTCTCCAGGGTCTCCAGGATCCTTTGTCCCTGTTGGGCTTAGGTGCCTACTAATGGGAGTGCCTGGTCCCACTGCTCCCCTACTCTCCACACAACCCACCAGATGGTGAGGGCTGGGGTTAAGGCACACCATCCCCCTTTCACTGGGGAGGTAACTGGCCTGGCATTTCTTGGGGACTCCCTTACCACAAATAGTGCCACCAGGCCACCCTTCCCTGTCAGGATGCAATTTCAGGTCATGCCCAGGACCAGGACCCTCCAGCCAACCCCCATAGCTCCTGCCTTTACCTCCAAGTTGTTCCAGGAGCAGTTGCTCAGCCAGCTGACGTCACTGCCTCTGCTGTAAGCAGCCAACTGCTGCCTCTGCCTGGCTTGCTTTTGTTTGAAAATGGCCACCTTAACCAGGCACCTGCCGGCTGCCTGTCTCCAGCCCTTAAAGTGGCAGGTACTCCAAGGTGCACTGCAACAAGGTGTGATGGGATTTCATGTGCAATTCACAAAATTTCACCTCCTGCTATGCATATATGGCATGGCAGAATGTGTAATTGTATGGATTACACATTAAATCCCATTGTGCCTTATTGCTGGTACAGGGGAAGCTAGATCCCAGGCTCCCCATGCTCTGTCAAGAAGCAAGCTCCCCCAACTGAAGGGCCCAGGCCAGCTGATGGGGCTCCCAGCCAAAGGGGTCCCTATGCACTCCTACAGTTGGAAGACTTCAGCTACTATGATATCTCAGCCATGGAGCACCCTATGGTCCCCTTCAGCTGGGATACTACAGCTGCCCCTGGCCACACATTCAATTAATGATGTGATAGGAAGCGGCTACAAAGTTATTCCACCTATTTTGTGGAATAACTTTGTAGTTTATTCCTCCTTTTATTACACCATTAACTGAATTGAACACATGCCGAGTGATCATTTAAGGCATGATTACCTGGTTAATCATGCCTTAAGTATAACATGCAGATGGGGCCCAAGACTGAAAGAATTTTTAAAATCTAATTTATTCTATTCTATCTGGGTTCTTTACACCATCCATCAGCATGATACTGCAGCAACTTTTATTTAATTTACTCATTCTTTTGCATTTGCAGACTAGAAACAGGCATTAGGTAGAATTGAAAATGCAGTAGAGTTAAGAAGAAATTAAACCCTAAATAAGATTATAAATAGGCAAAAAATGCACTGGCTCCAAACATATCAGGGTAAAATTCATCTAAAATGTTTGACATGTGTAATTTAAGTTTTATTTCTTCGTGGCAAATATTTTCTAGTAAATTAGAAAATGTTCTAGAGTGTGTTCTTTAACAAAGATTCAGTCATTGCAAATCTAGATTTATGTTTAATATTGGCTGAATATTGCTGGGTTGGTAGATTAGCAATTTGAGACTCAGGAGGTGCATCGACATGTGCTATTAATGTTGTAAAGGCTTACCGTGCAGTAAACCTTCCCTGGGAGCACATCTACACATGCTTCCTGTTGAGAGCAAATCTGAACCCAATGGGAGCAGCTCCATGCATAGATGCTAGTCCAGGGGCTGGCAGGGAGCACAGGGCTGGTCCCAATGCAGACAAGGCCAAAAGAGTAGCCAGGGGCTGGCTGGGAACTGTCCCAATTCTGAGGCAGATCCTAGCCAGCCCCTGGCTGGCTGGGGAAATCTTCAAGCATCTGGGAGCAGGCCAAAAGTGGAACAGCTCCCAGCCTCTGGCTGCTTGGGGATTTC
>NW_005841892.1:3913589-3925564 GCF_000455745.1 Alligator sinensis
AGCGGCTCGGGGACTGCACCACCCCCCGGCCAGCCCCTGGCTGGGCAGGGAGGCAGAGAGTTCCCCCATCCCAGTGCTGCTCAGCTCCTGGCTTCTGTGGAGAGCCAGAAGCTGAGCAGCACTGGGACAGGGGGAACAGAGAGCTACCCTGCCCCAGAGCTGTTCAGTTCCCAGCTCCTGGGGGTAGCCAGAAACTGAGCAGTACCAGGACTGAGGGAGTTTCCAGGCTCTACTGGGACCCTGGTTTGCAGGTTGACCAGGAGAAAATTTGCTGCCAGTCAGCATCTATACACACACTACTGCTCAGTATCTACTGCATAGTTTACTACCTGTATTTACAGATTATAGCTAACTGTACAGTAGACTAATTTACTGTGCAGTAAATGGTGTGAATGTGTAGACGGTGATGTTTTACTGCACAATAAATTAGTCTACTGTGCAATACAGTGTCTCATACAGACATGCTCAGTTATGCTCTAACATTTTAGAAATGAGGAAACTTAGCAGAAAGTTTAAGATCTGCACTAGTTTCATAGTTGTTAGGGGCTGGAAGGGACCTTACAGATCATCGGGTCCAGCCCCCCTGCACTTTGGCAGGAAAGACTGCTGGGATCAGATGACCCCAGCATAATGGGTGTCAAGATGCTTTTTGAAGATCGCCAGGGTAGATGACTACCACCTCTGGAGGAAGCCTGTTCCAAACCCTCGGCACTCAACTTGTAAAGAAATTTTTCCTTACGTTTAGTCTGAAACAATCCTCAATTAGCTTGTGCCCATTATTTCTTGTCCTACCCTGGGGGGCCTTGGTGAACAGATGCTCCGCCAGGTCCTGATGTATGCCCTTGATATACTTGTATACTGCCACCAAGTCCCCTCTGAGTCTTTTCTTCTTCAGGCTGAACAGTCCCAAATCCTTCAGCCTTTCCTCCTATGACCTGGCCTCTAGGCCTCTAATCATGCGTGTGGCCCTTCCATGGACTCTCTCGAGTTTCTCCATATCCTTCATGAAGTGCAGCATCCAAAACTGGATATGGAACTCCAGCTTCAGTCTCACCAAGGCCAAGCAGAGAGGGAGGATGACATCCTTAGCCATGCTCAAGATGCCTTGGTAGATGCATGCCAGTATTTGACTAGCTCTGCCAGCTACAGCATCACATTGGTGGCTCATGTTCATTTTATTATCTATCATGACACCCAGGTCTTGTTCAGTTGTGGTGCTAACAAGTGTAGCACTGCCAAAGCCTATATGTGTGATGTGGATTATTTCTCCCCAGATGGAACACTTTACATTTCTCCATATTAAACCACATCAGGCCGAGGTTCACCCACCTTGTGAGCCTGTCCAGGTTGGCCTTCATTGCCAGCCTGCCTTCAGAGCATGACCATACTCCCCCATAGTTTGGTGTCATCAGCAAACTTTGCTAGTTTGCTTTTAATACCTGAACCCAAATCATTGAGGAACATGTTGAAAATGTCTTGACAAACCAGAGCTGCTGCTACAGGGTGGCTCTACAACATATGCTATGCATTTAGGTGATTGTCTTTGGGCACCCACACTTAAATCCTTTGCACTGACTCACACAGTGTCAAAGCCAAGATCAGAATTCAAATCCAAGTTCTATTCATAAACTCATGAGATAGTTAATATAGTTGTCCCATTATAACCCAGTCCTCTACAGCAAATCCAATGAATTACATGTCTTCTCTTTGTTGCCTCTTAAAAAAAATAAAAAAGAAAAGAGAAAGAGAGAAAAGCAAAAAAGAGAGATATTGAATATTTCAAACCTACAAAATACCAAGATACATGCCAGATGAACTAGAGCTAAATTTCTCTGTGACAGAACCCCCCCAAAAATGTGAGGGGGGAGATATTAAGGTTCAGAGTCTGCCTGAGACTGACCTTATAAGAATAAGATGCAGACTTTTCTCATCTGAAAAAAAATGGACTAATATTGAAATCGTTCCTGTACAGGTTTTAAAGTACTCATAAATGTGCCACATTTTTGTATTCATCCAAATAACAACTAGCTTTAGGAGCTGGTGAAACAAGAGCCATATTTTTTTTATAATCTCTCTGTAGTTTACTTCCCAGAACTGACTAGTTCTAAAGCTCATAGGAATAATAAAGTCCACTGGAGCTAAGGCTCTCTCAAAGCTTCCCTCTGTATCCATACCACCTACAGCACTGTGCTCACTGCAGTGCTGATTTGGTAAGGTTACTAATTCATCTCAGGCTGTATATTTTTTTCCAGCAAGTAGCACTTCATTAAGATAAAAAACCTTCATTACGAAAGGAAATATTCACAGAGAATTCAGTTTATGAATGGAAAATGACTAACTTCTTTTAGTTTCCAACCAGCTTGCTTCAGGTATAAATGCTACGCTTATTTTAAAATTGTTTCATATTTCAGTCTAATTGCCATTTCTTGCCCTGTTTCCCCTTTTTATTTCATTTTTTCAAAATCATGGGAGAGGTAAAGTATTGGGAAAGTTTCAGATTCCTTATTGGAAAGTCAAAGGGGACAAAATATCAGTATTTTATTCTGTAATCCCAGCCTGACAATTTGGTCTATGTGAATGGACTCTCAAACTCACAGGAAGCCACACCAAGGTCATCGGTGTCCTTGCAGGTGCACACAGCCACACAAAGATTAGAGTATAAAACTCCTGCCAGTGTGTTTTTTAAGCCTCCACTTAACTGGCAAAATATATACCATTCTGAATGGAAACATTCCTTGTTAAAGCTGTGCAAGTATTTTCTTCAAACTTGGCTTTATCCTTCGATTTCAGTGAAAGCTACACTAAAGTCAGATTTTTAGCCCCCTACCCTTAGTCATTGTTAACATACCCAGACAAGTGTATATTTAAGAGGTTAAAACTCAGATAGCCAAGGAAATGGATCACTAGGCTGTGAGCAACCAAGGCAAGTTTAAACCCAAAATACATTTTTATATTATATTTATATAGAAAAAGTATGACATCACTTATATTCAACTTCAAAAAGATGAATTAACTTCAGCAACTCTGCCACCATGACTGGGGCACAAACTTTTAACAGTGAAGATGATTAAGCATTGAAAAAAATGTGGGTGCAACATTATAGTCTGTGTTATGCAGGAGATTAGATTGAGTGGCTGAATGTTCCTTTCTGTCTTTAAGATTATGATTGGTACTGACACCTTAGCAAGAGAGGCGCCTTTTCATATTTAATTGCTCAATATATTATAAGCAATTAATTTTAACGGATGGATTTTAAAGCCTCTAACATCAACTCTAACGATTCTGAGTTTCCTAGATTACCTCATTTAGAGAGATATCCAAAGCTGATCTTTTAGAGAAAGATTCAATCTTGACTTACATACTTCAAAAGATAGAGTATCCACCACAACCCTTGGTAAGTTGAGATTAATTTCTGCTGGGCTTTTAGTTATCTCTGGTAGTGAGGCATGAATCCCAAGGTACATTTACAAGAATGGAAAATAAATTGGATCTATCCTGGTTATATTGATACCAAATGCTTTTGTTTCTAATCAAAATTCCTCTATTTGAAGATGGTCAGAGAAAATGTAAAATAAGAACAGGTCACATAACCTACCTGGTAACAGAAGCATATGGAAGATTTTGTCTTGTTTGGTTTTCAAATAACAAAATGGGCCTTCCTTAATACATTAATGGTCTGTCCAAATTCTGGGTGGCAGAAGGTCACTTCCCACTAAGGCCACGGATCTTGTGGCTGGTCCTCCCAAGGTCCACCGTCACCACCATCCAGGAAGCCTACGGGCAGAACAGACCCCTCCCTGCCCATAAAGCAAAGAATGTGGTAGAATTATGGATTACATGCATGCAGTTTTATCAGTTACTAATTTTTATGTACAGGTAATTGTAAAATATAGAGGAATTAAAAAAAAAATACTAAAATCATCCTGCTAAAAGGGAATGTCAATTAAGTTAAATTTATTCTTCAGTAAAATGGTAGTATTTATCTTAGACATGTTTGGAACATTGTAATGTAGCATGCAGGCTTTGCTATGGCTAGCTCTCCAATATACATTTGCAAGAATTACAAAGCAAAGTACTATGAATTAGTATTTTTGTTTGAGTAGTACCTAGAGGCTCCAACCAAGTCAGAGTAAGAGGTTGTCCCTGTCCCCGAAATGTTTAGGAAGTTATTCACCAAAATACCTTTAAAACTCTGATCTTAGAATCAAAGTTCCTAATCAATCCTTCAATGTAATATACGTGCATACAGCATTGCACATGAACAGAGCCCCTTTGAAAGGAAAGGGTGTTTAGAAAGGGACCCTACCGCGTATACACTTAGCAAATGATAGAATTCAGTATAAGCAGAGGGTGAAGAGAAGTAAAGGAGATTACTAATATCCCCATCAAACAGATGGAGAACCAAGGCATACCAAGGTGATATGTTCTGCCCAAAGGCACACACAGATCTGTCACAGAATTTGAACCCAGATTTCTCAAACTTTTAACAATTTCTCAGATCATTGTTTATAACCACAAGACAATTCTATTTCATTTACCGGTATTTTAATTTTTGAGTTACTGTTTCACATTCGGAAGAAGCTGTTTGACTAAGCTATTAAAATGTTTACTAATTAGAAATAAAATTGCTCATATGTTTAGCTAAAAGGGTTTATTTGGGGTGTACATTTATTTTTATTTTTCATATACATTCCTTAAGACATTTATAGAAGTATGCATTCTAACTCTAGCATAGTTAAAGGGTTTTTCCCCCCAGTTTGTATGTAGCTGAACTAGTTTTAAGTGACCATGTTATTTCACACAGAAATTAACCTTGGGCACTCCTAACAGTATATATGCATATATACTTCATTATCCATCATTTGCATGCTATACTACTGTTTAATAATTATTCAAGGAGAACATAATCATAACGTTAAACAAGAAATATTTTGATGCCTTTACAAATAATTGCAAGAAGAGGAAAACAATACAAAATCCTTTTGGGAGCTATTTTTATTGCTGCTCAAAATGAAGCTGCTGTCTTCACTTCCACTAACACTACAGAGGCATCTCAAGGCAGAATAACACATGTCAAGGTTACTCACAGGCTTATCACATGCCAAAAAAAGGTAGGTTAGTTTTAATCCACATGCTGGAAACAGGTATAAAAAACAGGCTCAAAAGGGTGACAAGCAGCTGATCCTGCAAACTGTACACTCATAATGACAGAACAGTACATGGAACGAACTCATATCAGATAGGGCTGTACTTATGAGTAAGGGCCAGCAGCATCAGATCTGATAAATGGCATCAGGTATTAAGAATTATAATTTAGGGAAGAGATGAACTGTGCTAAGAAGCAAATTGAAGAAAAGACAACCTTGGAAATCTGTCAATGTCCAAAGTACTCCTACACTGGCATGGAGGTTAATGGGAAGATTTCTAAATAGAAATGAATGGAGATTCCCAGGTGCCCATCTTTCTGCTGGATATAGCAGCAGATGTGGTTTTTGTTCAGGCCATTCAAGACAGAACAAATTATGGATCCAGAACACTTGGGGATCTATGATATTGTTAGGAAACAACAACAGATAAAAACCCAAATGGCTGAGCATAGACATTAAAATATGTTTAATTCTCTCCAAGTGAAGAGAAAATCAGCCATGATTAATACAAAACCCCTCATGTACACTAAAAGGTCAGCTGCTTTCAGTCCTGTTTAAGATTTCCTGTTACAAAGGGCAATCTGTTATACAGTTAGTCAACAGGAGTAAAGTTAAGTGTTTGCTTGGATTTTAAGTTTCTTCTCGCATCAGGAGGACTTTGTTGCAAACGCTTGTTAGGTTCTAGGATGACTTCATTTATTGTGTCTCATTTTAAATCAGATTTACGGTTTTGGGGGCTGACACTGTTTTCTTGTGTGTTTATGCAGCATTTAGTTCAAATAATCTTTAGTCCTCATTTGGGGTCTTTGGGAATTAGTGCAATGCAATAAATGTAAATCCTATAGCTAAACCTTTTTATTTGTAGGAAAAAATACTGCCACAGTTAGCTTCATTTGTACACACAACCTACCCATAATTCTTGTACAGCCACTTGAAAGTGTATATAACTATACATCAACTTGAAACTGAGGTGCTAGATAGTCCATGGAAAGAGCTACTGCATTGTCGCATATTCTGCTTTTCCAGATAGGGTTTTGTTCAAGAGTGTAAACAGCAATTTTATTTCATGAAGATGTCTGAAGTTTCAGTATCTTTTTTTTTTTCACTCTGATGTAGAAGGAAGTGAAGTAAATAGACTCCCAGTGGGAGCGGTGCAGGCACCTACCCTGGAGATCTTCAAAAAGAGACTGAATGCACACCTTGCTGGGGTTATTTGACCCCAGCAGTCTTTCCTGCCCAGATCAGTGGGGTTGGGTCCAATGATCTCACAAGGTCCTTTCCAGCCCTAAACTTCTGTGAAAACCTCCTGAATTTTTTTGTTAACAAGCATAAGAATGTGAGAGATCCATTCATAATAGTTGAAAAAGCTTGGCCAGAGGATATAGAAGATGAGGTTCAAGTCCCTACTTTGGCAGTTTGGAATAGGGAATTGAGCCTGGGTCTCTAGTATCCCAAGAAAGTGCCCAAATTACTTACAAGAGGGGTAGACAAGGTTCTTTAGGTGAATATAATATCTTTTATTAGACCAATTTAAATAGTTGGGGGAAAAAATATAGCAAGCTGTCGGGTGTAAAAGACTATTCATTACATCCAGGAAGAGCGCACAACTGCAGAGACTTCCTGAGCCTGACAAAGGGTTTTTAAACTTGAAAGCTTGCTATACATTTTTTTCCAACTATTTAAGTTGGTCTAATAAAAGATATCATATTCACCCAAAGAACCTTGTCTGCCTATGTCCTGAGACCAACATGGCTACAACCCACACCCCTTAGAAGAGGGGCGCATTTTACTATGTGCTTGCATGTACTCTGTTGTTATGTTTTCCAAGCTTATTACTGTGTTCTCCTTCCCTTAAAAAAGGTTGCTCTGTTTGTACACAGTCTCAATGTGGCATGGGGGAAGTTCTGCCTGTTTAAGCCATTGAGAGAAGTGTTTAATATTCAATAGTTTGGGTCGGGACTCAAACCAGTTTAGCTATCTCTCAAGAGGAATGCTAGATGAACTGAACCCAGCTCTCTCTGATGCGACTGTTATCCACCTGGCAGAAGGATTTCATAGGCAATGAAATCAGTCTGAAGACATCCAGAAAGAACATTTGTCAGGGAGTGACCAGTCCCAGTAATTTCAGTGGTGCGTTAACATACTGACTCCTGTATTGGGCACCTTACTTACGTTAGCTCTGTAGAGCGCCCTCATTCAGAAAGAATCAAGTTCATAACCCCACATACCCATGCAATTAAACTGGAAGGTGAATCATAGGTCTTAGGTATCTCTACTCATCCCTGTGGTGAAAGGGCAACTGTCGGTCCTTCTCAGCGGAGAAAAGGAGGTTCTTGCTGCCACCTCCCATTGCAGTAGTGTAAACGGCAGCTGTATCTGCTGCTGCAAGTGGTCAGAGCCATGGGAGAGGTAGGTAGGCATTTTGTGGTAGGCTACATTGCCAGATTGCCACATTCTGTCCTATGAACAGGAGTAAATATCAATCTTCAATTTCTGGGCAGAGGATTATTTTGCTAAACATACTTAATATTATAGAGAAAGGAGGTAAACTGGCCTTTTAAGGAAATAAGAATCAGAGAAGGGCTAAAGTCCTGATTTTTCTATTACACATAGGAATGGGAATGGGAGTGATTTCACCAGAGCTGCTCAGAAGAAGTTATGTACTCTCACAGGTATCAGTATTTGGCGGGAATGTTACAAAAAAGAATTAAATGCTAAGTTGGCCAGACAGTCAGCAATTTTGTTTTATATGGTATTTTTCTTTCTCTTTCTGTCAGAAAGGACCTAGATACTGTATTGCAAAAATAATCCTCTTTTTTGTGGGGGGAAAAGACAGTTAAAGATTTGTTTTATCCTAAAGTTTCCTAGCTCTACTTACCTACCTCCCTACAGTACTTCTCCACTACATCTGTGACAGACTCAGTGCCCTAGTGATTTCTTCTGGCACTGTTCTTGCTTATATTGGTTACGTCATCCAGTAAGGGAATAGAAAATATACCATGTGACTTTCCAGAATACCAGAACATTCACAAAAAAATATTATTCATATTGAGGACTTACTGCAAATAAAAAAAGCCTGGACAAACCAATTATACTCATTTACAAGTTATCCAGCTATTTAAAATAATGAATCCATTCATAGAAATAACCCTCTAGCTACACTGTTTACCAGTCAAATAAAAGAGTTAAGGTAAGTTTTATATAATATAGTTCTGGGATCCATTTTTTACTGAGCATTTACTTTAGGAAGAAGGAAATGGCATATAAGAACAGATCTCTGTGTAGTAGATTGTAAAAACAGTTCACATAAATTAATCCCAACCTGCCAGCCAGCTTTCTGTTCTCTGCTGCCATTATCTGAAGTAAACTGGCTGGGATTAGATATGTAGGAAATGAAGGAACATACCATACTTTCTTGCATATAACCTGCACCTTGTCTCCAAAACCAGCTAGTGAAATTTGGGATGCACATTAAATACAAGAAAAAATGATCTTCACAAGTCCAGAAATGCAGCAGCAGAGGAATGTGGCTTTCAGAGCTGTGGCAATTAATACTAATATTTCTCCTCTCCTACCAAATTTTTGAACCCATGGAGAGTCCTCTGGCTGGATGACAAGGCCTGCATCCACTTCTAAGCACTTGGAGGTGAAGAAAATGATCAGGAACAGTCAACATGGATTCACCCAGGGCTTGTCATGCCTGACCCACCTGATTTCTTGCTGTGATGAGATGTCTGGCTCTGTGGATGCAGGGAAAGTAGTGGACATGATATACCTTGGCTTTGATACAATCTCCCACAGCATTCTTTAACTACCTGAAGGGTGGTTCCAAAGAGGATGGAGCTAGTGCTTCTCAGTGGTTCTCAGATGACAGTCAAGGAGCAATGATCTCAAGTTGCAGCAGGGAAGCTTAGGTTGGATATTAGGGAAAATTTTCTCATTAGGAGTGTGGTGAAGCCCTGCAATGGGTTACCTAGAGAGGTGGTGGACTCTCCATCCTTGGAGGTTTTTAAGGCACAGCTTGACAAAACTCTGGCTGGAATGATCTAGTTAGGGCTGGTCCTGCTTTGAACAGGGGGTTGGACTAGATGACCTCTTGAGGTCCCTTCCAACCCTAATTTTCTATGATTCTATGCCTGATCATACTGATACACATGGCTGATCTGCACCTGGACTTGGCATACTGGGTAAGACACCACACATGTCTCCAGATCCTGCACAGCAAGCCCCAGCACATAGACTCAGACCAGCATGGGGGATCGGACATGCTGTATGAGGTTGGACTTGCTGTGTGGGGTCAGATCCAACATGTAGCCCTGAATCTAGTATACAGTCCCAGATCAGGTCCAGCACATGGCCCAGACCCAGCAGGAGGGATCAGACCTTGTGAGTGGGGGTCAGACCCAGCACATGGTCAGACCCAGCCAGTGCATGTGGGATTGGCCCATGTGCCCCATCTGGCATGTGAGACTGATAGCAATCTCAGGAGCAGGCATGGCTCCCTAGCTGGTTTGACTCAGCTTCTTCAAAGAAGATTTCTTTTTCTTCATGCTATCTTTCAAAAGCAGGGTGCATGTTACATACAGGGGTATGCTGTATGTGAGAAAATATGGTATGTGCTTCACAGTTAAATGAAAGAGATGTGTATATAATAAGCAAGTGACCTATTCTGCTTGTGGAGTATAAAAAGTACCTTATTGTTAAAGACAAAATGAGCACATTGTCATGAATCATCCTGTATTTGTATGCCTCAGCAATCTCTGCAGTTTTGTCTAGTTTAAATTGCAGTTTTGTCTGGTTATCGGGTGAGGGAACTTAGCTGAACCTTCAGTTTATAAAACATAGAATCAGTAAAAATCTAGGATTAGGAGAATCCTATGAATACTATATGCCAGAAAGGCTGTTGAAATTTCTGGCAGACAAGGTTCTTTGGGTAAATGTGATCTTTTTTATTAGATCAACTAAATAGTTGGAAAAATTGTTCTTTGCCTTGTCTGCCTATGTCCTTAGACCAACACAGCTACACCCAAAACCCCTGTTGACATTTCTGTTCTCTTTCTAATAGTGAAAAATAATGTGTTCTGAGAGGTTTTAACATACATAACTGAGGCGGGAGCAACCAGGGCAGCAGTCCCAGGTGCTGCTTTTATGGGGGTGTACCATAGGTGGTGGAAAGCCAGGTCTAATGGGGCTTAGCCCCACCAAATTCAGGGAAGAGGTGACAGTGCAGAAGGCTGCAGAGCAGCCTGTATCAGGCTCCAGGTGGCTGCAGTGGTGAGGAGAGGGGCGCACACAGACACACAGCCGCAGCCTGCATGCAGCCAGGATCATAGCCCAGTGGCAGGTGGAGCACTGCCCACCAATCAGATAAGTCTGTGAAGGGGAAGGGGCATGGGGGGGGCAGATTGAGGCCCCCACATTTATGAGGGAGTGGGGCAAAAGCAAAGGCAGGGGAAGGATCTGGGGTGAATGGGGCCCCGGGGCAAGCTGTCAGATGGTCAGAGCCCAGGCGGCATGTCCAAGGGCGCAGGGGGGCTCCCACTGCTGCACACACCCTGGGGGAGGCAAGGGGGGAATGTGCCCCCCAGATTTGTGCATAGGGTGGACGCGGGCTGCTACTGCGGGCTGGGGCTCTGTGCCCTGCTGCTGCTGCCTCAGAAGCCATGCAATACCATGTGCCTGCTGCTGCCGGGTGGACAGGGGATGTGGCACAGCTGGGCGGCAGCAGGCATATGGCATCACACAGCTCCTGAGGCAGCAGCAGCAGGTTGCAGAGCCCCAGCCTGCAGTGGCTTTCCACCCCCACTCTGCTCACAAATCCAGGGGGCACATGCCCCCTGTGCTTCCCCCAGGATGCACAGTGTTGGGAGCCCACTCGTGCCCCTGGATGAGTCGCCCAGACTGTGACTGCCCCACGACCCAACCTGAAGCACCATTCACCCTGCCCCACTCCCTCCCTCACTGTGGGGGCCTCAATCTGCCCTCCCCCACCTCTTCCCTCTCCCCCCGTGCCTTCCCCTCCACAGACTTACCTGCTGGCAGTCTGTGTGTGTGTACTCAGCCCCCCAAATAACATTTTCTCCCTCCGCCTATTGTGTGCACAAAGGTAGCCTCCCCTACAGCAGCAGCTGATCTCACTGCCACAGTAAGCATGGCCGCAACTGGCACTGGTTACCATAAATCAGAGCTGCCCTGGATGCAGAGCTGCCCTGGTATGCCTCTGGGTTTTACTGGAAATGAAAAACAAAACTTTGACAGTGTTGTAAATGTGCAACTTTTGTATCACAGATAAGAAAAAAGTTGGTGCTCAGATGGAAAAGGGCATTCCCAAGTTCCACATTTTTGTGAATTAACCAAGTTTAAGCAGGGAAATAGTAGGGCTATGCAAAGCTTTGGCCCCTAATTCGACTCGGCAGAGATTCAGCCTGATTCGGTAGCCAAATCTCCAAATCCAAATCAAATCGGTGCCCTCCAAATTGATTCAGAGAGATTCGGAAATATTCAGAAATTCAGACATAGACACAGCTTTAAATGTTTTTTCTACATACCTCTAGGTAGCAGGGGCTCATGAATGCTGCAATGCTGGGGTGGATGGAGCGTCCCACAGGAGTGCAGGGTCTGCTCAGCAGCAGACCTGAAAGTGGACCAGAAGCACTTCTGGTCCACTTCTGGGTCTGCCAGGGAGCATGCTGGGGGGCTCCCCCACACCCCCTTGGCTCAGTGACTGGTGCCTCCTGGGTTTCTGGGGTCCCCCTGTGGCTGATCACCAAGCCAAGGAGGTGCAGGGGGGGCCCCCCGCCTGCTCCCCCCGGGACCCGGGAAGACTTT
>NW_005841892.1:3925574-3937895 GCF_000455745.1 Alligator sinensis
CCGCCGCACCCCCCCCCCCCCCCCCCCGCACTCCTGTGGGACACTCCATGCACCCCAGCATTGCAGTGATCACGAGCTGTGCTGGTACCTTGAGGTATGTAGAAAAAACTTTTAAAGCTGTGTCTATGTCCGAATCACTGATTCTCTGAATCAGCATCGAATCTTCGGATTTGGTCGAATCGAATCAGGGACAGTGATCCAAATCAATGCATCGAGTCACTGTCCCTGATTCGGGCCAAATCCGAATCGAATAGGGCCTGCTTCACACAACCCTAGGAAATAGCTGACAGGAATGCTGAGAATCACACAGCGAGATAACTGCAACTCTCTTCTGTTATTGTTTTTCTCAGAACAGAGGTAGGACTAATGAATTCTCATGTCTGGTTTTTCCCTTCTCCCAAATTGTGGATGTGTTCACATTACTAGGACATAATTATACTGAGAAATACAAACATCAAATGAAAGATAGATGGGGCCTGACAGGTGAAAGAACCAGAAATAGACAGATATCAACCAGAAGGTTTCATCTAACCTTCCCACAGTCATTGAAAATATCAACAAGGGTAAACAGACACAGCAGAGGTTGTTTTGCACATGGATATTTTATGTCAACAAAGTTCACTTTCTCTACTGGTTCCCCCAATTCCACTCACTTCTTCAAAAGATATTTTGGACCTGTTTCAGTGATGGAGTGGATCAAATTCAACCAGGACATCCTCAAGTGGTCAAACAAGAGAGAAAAGCAGCAGAGAGAGAGAGAAAGAGAGAGAGAATGCATCACCAGATTCAGGCATCATTATGAATAAAAAATATGCATCAATTATCATAAAGATGCAGCCAAGTCTAGAAGAAGGAATTGCTACTGATATCAAGTTGTGAGGAAGATGACATTATTCCTTTACTGGTATGGCTAGCTGTTGAAATACTTTCTTTGAAAGTAAAAGAAGATTCCATAAAAGCAGAATGAACGTTCATCTAAAATCTGGATACAAACAGCACAGTAGTTAATGCAGCCATTTTCTAGGCCTCAAACACATACAGCAAACAGGAAATTAACTCCAAGACATCAGAAGAAGGAAATCTTATTTAAAAGTCATAATAGCTTTACTATAACAATAAGCCAGCCCCAAAAATGAGGCACAATCAACATTTATATACAACAGAAATGTGACAGAGTCAGGAACTAAAGACCTGTTGAGTACTGCCACTGGAAAGCAAACATGTTCTGAATGGAAAACTGGGCCAGTATGCATGTTGCAGAGATACAGGGAGAAAGCCTACGGAAACTAAAGGGAGAAGCCAGATGAAGAAAGCCTTTACTTGATACATACAGTCCCACTGAAGTGTCAATGACATGATTTTTTCTTTTTTTCTGTTGCATTTTTGTTATATTTTAAAGCAAGTAACATGCTCTGTTAAACCACATGCCATAATTACAGGTGATCAGTCTTTTTTTTTTTTTTTTAATATTACAGCTGTTTCTACAAGAATAACTTTTTACCAACATTTTTTACCTAATTTGCAGTGTGGTGATTTTCCTTGACACCAGGATCACCCAGTGTCAAAAACAACTGCATCAGAAAGAAGTGGGGCAGCACACATGGCCACAGCAAGCACCACCTGCATCCAGAGTCATGCTCCAGCTGCTGGCCAGGTGCTGCAAACCCAGATGGCCTCTGCTGCAGCCTCAAGAGACCCCCAGGACCCTAGGTAAGGCTGTTGGGGCCAGCCTGGGTGCAATCATTCCTTACTGTACTGTACACAATAATTTGTGTGCAAGACTGCACTTTAAAGGAACTGTACCCAGTACAGTCAGGGAGCCACATTAAAACAGGTGTGTTGCAAATACATTGGAACTTTCCTGTAAATCAGTTCTGCTTTCTTTGTCATAAGCTAGACATTAAGGACTAAACAATATATGGATCAGTGTGGGCACTTTTAATTTTTTTTCTCATTTTTAATACACAAAAGGTATAATACAATGGAAACATCTTCAATTTGTGGGTCTTACAGCTTGAAAAAATCATAGTGAGCTGTATTATCTGAGGAAGGTAAATACCTGTTTTTAGGATAAGAAACTAAGACACAGAGACTTGCCCAAGTCCCTATAGAAAGTCTGTGTCACATCTTGATTCAAACATTGTATCTCTGGCCTTGAAGTCCTGTTCTTCACCTACAAGACCATCTTCAATGCAAGACCAAATTTGGGATTAACAACAAGCCAGTGCTATAGTTCCCAGTTATCAATGGAAGTGAATAAAATCAACTCAGACTATTTCAATCCCTTTTAAAAATAACATTCCCAGAGGCATAACTGACCAGTTCTGCATCTTGGGCAGTGCAGAAACAGAAGTAAAAATTTCACCGCTGCACTGATACCACCTCCTTTTTGGCTACCAACATGCATGTTGAGACATTTAAACAGATTTTCAGAGGCAAAAAAAGAGATGACATCTGCTCCCACAGCAGCCAACCTTCAGCTGCTGCTCTACTGCTGCTGTTCTACCCTCCCTGCTGCTGGAGCCTGAGCAACTTCAAGGAAGGTGCTGGCTTATGGGACTGTGGGAACAGGGGGTGGGAAGTTGAGGCACCCCTTTCCATTCTGGTACTCTCCTCTTAGGCAGTACCCAGGACTTCTGTCCCACTCATCCACCCATTGCTATGCTGCTGCATATTCCCATAATAGATAACCAGTCAAAAAATAGAACATGCACCCACATTAAGACCTCAGAATGATACCTTGGGGCAAATGTTTATAGCTGAGTTACAAACCCCTGGAAACAGTGAGTTTTAATGAATATGCTGACAGACCTTTCATGCTTTGCCTTAAATAACAAAAAATTCCTGGCTCCCTTATTGCCATCTAGCTGCTTTGGTTCCATTCATTAGTGGAACATCATACAACTTAAAAGAAATTAACATATGAAAAGAATGTCATCCTAGAAGGATTTCTGGACTGAAGGAACAACTTTATATCATCAGGAGCTCATTTTCCAATATAAAACAGTTGTTAAATTTACAAATAAAGGAAGTCCTCTCTCCATATTTTTAACCAAATGCTCCATTATTTGGTTTTGTGTCTTGGCTTTGTATGCTCTGGGTAGAAATAAAAGCACATAATTCCAAGCTCCAAGCTTCTGATTGCTTTTTTTCCCCTACCCTAAAAAGGTTTATTCCTTCCTTGCTCAACTCATTTCTGAAATGCTTAATGGGTATTTTGGTTTGTTTCTATGCCTTTTTTTTTTTTTTTTTTACTTACTGTATACTAGGCATTGGGCTGAGTACATGCCAATTCAGGGAAAAAACACTGAGGGTCGATGTTAGTATGCTGTTCTACATGTGGTCAACATTTAGACACATTCATCAATGCAATAAATGCCTCTGAGCCCCATAGGGGTGGAAAATCTATTTACATCATGTTTTAGAGCACCTGTTGTCCATGATACAGTTAAGATTATGTTAACGATTCTGTGATATACGATAATGCCCAGAGATGCTAACACCAGGTTATAGGTTTGTCCTGGTCTGAGTTTAGTCATGTCAGGGGTAAATGCAGCTTGTGATCTTTAGCACTATCAACTCCCCACAATGTTTGGACTTCAGATCTAGTTCAGCTAGCCACTGAAAAGGTTAGATGCTTATTAAGCCAAAGTTTCTTCTCACAGGTGTCTTAGGCCAGTGTCAGTCGGTTCAATTCATTAGTGATAGTTCAGATTCATAAAGTTGTAAATGAGAGAATCCAGTCCATACAAAATGGAACTAGAAATCTATGAGAACAGACATTTTCCGTAAGATTTCTGGGGTTATTTTCAGTCAGAGATTTTAAAGCAGGTAAACAACTAGTTAAAGGAAAACAAAAGCAGGTGGTATGGAGAGGAAAACCATTTGTGACCAAGACAGGTTACTACTGGCAGTCCTTAACAATCAGTCTTGGGGCTGATCTTATTTAATATCTCTGGTTTAACACATAATTAGCTATGCAGTATTGTACCGAATGCTTTCCTGAGGTCTAGAAAGATGAGATCTTCAGCATCTCCTGTCTAAATCAATTAAAAGTAAGATTGGGGCAGATTAGTCTGCCTCAATCTACCTATGGTCAACATGTCCCCGTGTCTTAACTATTCTTTTCTTCAAAATGTGTTCTAATGCCTTGCACACTACTGAAGTCAAATTTGTGGGACTGGGGTCCCTGGATTACTTTTTTCTCCTCCTTTGTTAAATATAAGAGCTAGGCTTGCTGTTCTTCACTCACACAGGATCACACACACTTTGATAAATGTATTTTTAAAAAATCTTCCTAGAATATCCACTCCTTTCACTATTCCAGATTGAAGATTCTCTGTTCCCCACTGCACGCATCCCTCTGAGTCTAAGTATTATATTTTGGGTGTGCTTACACATCACCCTAAGCTCCAGTAGTGATGTACTATGTTGCCACACAGCGGCTACAGTGAGGTAGTGATTGAGTGGGTCTACATGTGATCGGCAACTATGTGGCCTTAGCGGTGCACTCCCCCATTTGAGCACGCCGCTATGGCAACTTAGCAATGATATCTAACTTTGTGCCGTGCACGTGGCTCAGTACAGGCAGTTACTGCACGTGCTTTAGTACTTACAAAAGGAAGTGCTAAAGCATAGCACCATAGCAATGTCACCAGATGGCAATATGTAGATGTGCCCTTTGAGTATTGCTTCTGCCTCAGATTGGCCTTCTGAATCCAGCTTAAAGGAAGGAACCCCATGAAGCTAGAAAGAAGACACATGTGTCCTACTATCTCTATAGGCATTTATACACATACTTTGGGCAGGAGGGAGGTGGTTTAATTATAGCAGTTTCAAGAGCCACTCTATTAAAGTGCTAGCAGTGCCTCTTGTATCACCATCCCTGAACTTGAAAATGGTGGTGGAGGTGTATTATTTAAACCTCATCAAACATCATTTTGAAGTGTGGATGCTGATACACAAGATGCGGGAGGCAGCTGGAGTATGGTAATTGCCATACTCCAGCAGACTTGTTTGAGTCTACTCCAATGCCCTGGAATTACAGTGTGTTGGAGCAGCCTCCCTCCTCATGTACAGGCATCCTTTATGACCCAGGGAAGGGTAGTAGCTTAGCACCACAGTAATCAGAGTCCCCAAATAATGGCTCCATTGTTTGCCCCTGAAAGCCTGCTTTTAGTCTGTCTGTGACCCAATTTAATCTTCCTCCTCAACTGTCACTCCTGGCCCCCGATTCCATCTCCCTAACTCATTAAGAAAACTCATGTTGCACTCCTTGGCAGGACAGTAGTCATGAAGTCATCCCATGATAGGGGCCAGAATGAGAACTCCAGTACATTTGCTAAGGGAAGGGAAGGCTACTGACCCTTCAGCAGTTAATATTGTGCCCATGACTATAGAGCTTAGCTGAGCGTGGCTGATTATAAGGGCTGCACTCAACAAAAAGGATAGTCAATCATAATTTCATCCTATTTTTACATCTGAGGATCAAGATGCAAAGTGGCAGTAGTCATGAAACCCTAGTCTCTGAGATGACATTTTCATCCTTAATTCATACCTGTGTCTTTTTAAAATATTAATATGAATTTCTCTGGCTCCCATTGAAGCTGACAGCAAAACCCCACTGATTTCAATGGAAGCAGAGTCAAGATCAGCAAAGGACAGAATATCAGCTTTTGTCTTGCATTTCCTCCTAGATTGTGTCAGTTTTTGCCAAGACTTTCATGTTATTTAAACACAGCACTTTTTGTATTTAAGATACACATGTAGATCCCAAGGTAAGATGTGATCATCATTCAGAGCATATTTTATAAAAGCTTCATGGCAAAAAGCATGAAAGAGCAGCACCCACAGGAGAGCAATCACATTGCTAGACATTGTTAAATTGCACATTTATAAAAAATGATCTGTGGCAAGGTCCCAGGAAAGCCATTAGTATGCTGTGTATCTTTCTGCAGGTTTGAATCCTAGAGTTTGCAGCTAAGGTTCTAGTTATATTATTCAATTTTCATATTACCCAACAGAAACCTCACAGCATCACTGCACCAAATTGTTGATGACTGGCAGCAGCTTCATCAGCAAGAGAAGTGCCTAGAGTCCTGGTTTCTGTCTCATTTAGAAAATCTAATCTTGCAATGTAATCCTGAAAAAAATACTTCAATACAGAGTCAATTTAGATTTAAAAAATCATTAAAATACGTCCTGGAGATTACTTAGGGGCAAATTTTCTGCCCTGTTTACTTCTTTTTACAGACAATCTAAGGTAGATGAGACTGGCTGCTGTTCCCCTACATACTTCAGCACAGGCAGCTGCCAGCATAGCTGCAGATTCTGCTCTGCTTCCTCTCCAAAGCTTCTAGTGCAAAGAGCACGTAGAGAGCAGGGGGAGCACCAGGATCATTATGTGCCTCCAATTGTATTCCGCTGATATTTCAGCCAATCTCAAACTGGTGCACATCGGAGTTGCCCAGGGTTGCTCTAACTTGTCCTCTGATTGAGAAGGAAACCTTTGATGCACTCATTCTCACTTTGCCAAACAGAAATATAGAGAAGTAGAGAATCTGACCCTTAAGTCTTGCATTTACGCCAGGTTGAGAAAGTCTGATCCCTTTATTCTGCTTTTGATCTGAACAAAAACATAGTAATAAATAAATAAAGGGCAAAGGAAAAAAACTCATTTTGCAGACTCTGTTAATTGTATCCATTGCCCGAACAACAAGAAAATCAGTATTCATCGCAACACTGGAAATACCATGCTGGTATGTGAAATTTACACTTTTTATTATTAACCATGTTTTTCCTGATTTTCATCTCCATGCAGGTTTTCAAAAACAAGTGTCTATTTATTATGAGTGGGTTTTTCAATTCCCTCATTATTTCTATATTATTTTCATTTCTAATACCGAACCAGGTCTATATATATGACAAGCCCACACCTAATGAAAGATAAACAATGTATAATTAAATAACTACTCTGTATATAGTTTTAGATCTTGGGAAGACACTTTAAATGAATAAAAATCCCTACTATGAGTGAACTAGCTAAAGTCCCCATCCAATCCCATTAAAAGCAATAAGACTATACATTTGACAGATAACATATAAAATATTATAAATAATAAATGTTGCATTAGAGGCCATGCAGCTAATGGTCATCCTTTTAAATTGAACTTAAGAAGACACCAAATAAATAGGCACTTATGTAACAACTTGCTCTATATTCCTCTTTATTATCAAGCCTGATGACTTGATTTGACTTCTTTATAGATTAGGGATATCAATGTACTTGTAGCTTGAATTCTTTGCAGCACAGTACCATTAAGTAAAAGGAAAATGGTCTCATTTGCCATTCTTGTGTGTTTAGGTTTTCTATAAAGTAAATATATAAAAAAAAGGTAACAGAATGGAAAAAAGTTGGATAACTTTTGAGCTTACATGTAAGAGAAGCTATGTTGTTCAAAACAATTTATGTTATATGTTATGAAGCTGTGCCAGGCTTTGGTGAAAACCAGACTCACAAAAGACCAAGGGAATCAAGATCAATAGCAATCATTGTATTACCCTTTTGTAAAGTAGAAAGTATGAAATTTTCCTGGTTGTTTGAAAAGATGAGTGAAGACAATGACAAACCAATAAGGTGGACAACAGCAAACTGAAACAGTTCCAGGAGAGAGTTGGAAAATGTTATTGTTGTTCAGAGAGTATATGAGTGAAATATGGAAAGAAGATAGACTATACACCAATCAAGTTATTTCATTTAAAGACAGTCTACCCTTCCAAAGTAATGAAAAAATTGCATTTTCCCTCAACATGGTGTGGAGTGGGAGATGAGGGAAGGAAAGAACAGGGTGTGTCTGATTTCCATTCACTTGGGAACAATGTCATTTCTGTAATTTTGTTATGGGAATCATTTTTCTCCTCCCTAGTTAGGCTGTAGACCAAGTTATTTGTATTCACTCTTATAATAAGAACTTATTTCTGCATTTATTTAGCACTACACAAATACAAGTAAAGCTAAAATCCTAAGCTCTTCATACAGTCTACTTGAAAAAGCAAAATGTTTCAGACTGGTCTACCATTAGTTGACCCACAAAACTGCACAACAAATATGAGCATGCACTTTAAAGAAACAATACCTCTTGCACTATTTATAATGATGAAACAAGAGGAAAGAGCATGAAACAGGTCTTTTTTTTGAGGGCATCTGTGTATGTGTGTGCATGTGCCATTATGAATATTATATTCAGCTTATATGCTGAAAGACCTTTCTTTGCCTGGTAGTTATCAAACAGAGTTTATAATCCTGAAACCCAAATAGAACAAGAAACTAAGGCTGTGCGAGACTTTGGATCACGCTTCGGATCCGGAGCCGCTTCGGACACTTTGGTGTCCAAAGCAGCATGCCTGGAGTGAAGCACGGGCTCATTTAAGCTATCCAAAGTAGTTTGGAGCTTCCTAAGCACTTCGGAAATGCTTCAGATGCTTCCGATGCTGAAACTGAAAGTTAGAAGAGGGAGGGGGAGCGGGGGAGGGAGGGAGAGTGGGAGGGTGGAGGGAGGGAAGGGGAGGAAGACTGACATGTAGGTGGCCAGTGAGAAGGATTTCTCTCTGGCTGCCTTTCCACTGACAGCATCTGTGGGGAGGGACTAGAAACAGTATAAAAGCCTCTGTTTGGAGGCATGCTGTGCCTTTTCCTAGCTTGTTCCTTCTCAGGAACTGCATGAGAAAGGAACCCTCAGACTCAAGCATTTCAGCTTGCTTGCTGTACTCAGTAGTTGAACTTGCCTGCTCCTTTTTCTTGTTAGAAAGGATTGGGTAGGATTTAGCTTAGCTTAGCTATTTAATTACTATTACTATTACTGTTCCATTCATTTCTTTGAATTTATATTTGCTCTTTTTTTGTTTTTTTTTGGAAACTTTGAAAAAAGTAAGCTGTGTTTTCCCTGCCAGTGTGATTCATCACTGTGCAGGGAGGCACACAAATTGCAGGCAGGCACACACACACACACACACACACACACACACACACACAATATAAAGGAAAATCAGATATTCATAGAAGAAGACAGAGACCACACAATTTTTACATAACTCTTAACACTGAAGCAAACAATCAAAGAAGAGACCGGTGCACACACGCAACAGAGGGAATAAAACATACAATACAAAAGGATTGACACACACACAGATAACTTTTGCAGCACAGGAAAAATCAATATGAAGTGTGCTGGAAAGGTAGGTGCCAGGTCTTCTGGCAGGGGAGGGAGAGTGGGTAGAGGGAGAGCTAGAGCTGCAAGTACTCCCCCGAAAACACAGATGCATTCTCTTCCCAAGCAGCCATGACATCAGTGCTGCCAGTAGAAGCAAGGAGGTGGGAGCAGTGTCTGCATCTGACATCCCTGCACCTGCACCACCTCTGATCAGTCCAGAAGTAGGCATCAGAAGTGGAATCACTGTCTCCTTCACCCCAATTTCATCTCTCAGCATGAGCCTCCCACTGCCAGAGGAGGAGCTGGAGCTGGAACCAGGGATGCTGAGCACACTGGCTCAAGCAATTCTGGGGACTGAGGGGAAATCTGAGTTTGTGCTCCACACCCCTCAAATTTCCCCTAGACCCAGGTCTCCTCCGCAAAGCAACACCTCAGAGGAGCCTGAGGTTGTGGAGGCAAGTGGCTCAGCTGAGCAAGCTCCTCCTGCTGTTGAGCCTCAGCCTGCTAAGGAGTGGGATAAGGCAGGATCCTCACCCTCAACCCAGAATGGGGAGAGTAGTGTAGTGTGGAAGCATTTTGAACTGGCAGATGATCCCAGGTTTGCCATCTGTCAGCACTGCCGAAGGCACATGAGCCATGGCAAAGATGCGAGGCACTTTTCCACCATGGCGATCCTGCTGCATCTGAGGAGGCAGCACCCCCTTGCCCTTCTTCCTGTGTGCCGAATGGGAAGTCCCCCACTCACTCCAAAGCCCCCTCCCCCCCCAAAGCAGAGGCAGGCCACCCTGGACCAGTGGGGGAAAGGTGGACAGAAAGGGGGGCACGTTCCCAAGGCAAGCGAGATCACCCAGAGCATTGGGAAGATGCTTGCTCTGGATACCTAGCTCTTCTCCCTAGTTGAGCAGCCAGGGTTCAGGCGGTTCATAGCACTTCTGGCCCCATTTTACAAAGTTCCCCTATGCACCACCTTTAGCAGGATGGTGCTGCCCTCCCTGTATGAGGCATGCAGGAGTACTTGAGGGAGGAGCTGCGTAAAGCAGGGCCGCCGGTAGCCTTGCACTTCACCTCCAACATCTGGAGCTTCCAGGGTGGCGATCATCCCTGCCTCTCCCTCACAGGGCACTGGTGTGATCAGTCAGGCCGTTGGTGGTCTCTACTGCAAGCTGAGGTGCTGGATGAGTCCTGCACAGCATGGGAGATCATGGGGGCCATGAACTTCATGGTGCAGGGGTGGCTCATTGGGCAGGCCTAGCTCACCCGAGGGTTCATGGTCACTGACAATGGGGCCAATATGGTGAAGGCTGTCTGTGATGCTAACTTTGTTGGCATCTGCTGTGTGGCACACAGGCTGCACCTAATAGTGAGGGATGCCTTGGAGGGGGACAGGGCTGCCAGTGATGGCACGACCACCACTACTGCTACAAGCCAGCTGATTTCAAAATGCAGGAAGGTGGCGGGCTACTTCCACTGCAGCAGCAAGGGGGGCAAGATGCTGCAGGAGAAACAGGCAGAGCTGAGCATCCAGCTGCACAAAATCATGCAGGATGTGGAGACTCGGTGGAACTCCACGTACCTGATGCTTGAAAGGTTGGTGGAGCAACAGAAGGTCATCCATGAGATGGCCTTGCTTGGGGAGATTGGGATCAGTGGCCCCCTGAACAGAGCTGAGTGGGGTACCATCTTCCAGATCTTGGTGGTCCTCAAGCCCTTCCTTGAGGCTACCAAGACCCTTAGCACTGGCGATGCCCTCCTCAGCCAGTTGATCCCCATAGTGAGGGAACTGGAGAACCAAATGGAGAAGTTCCAGGGGATCAATGTTCCTGGCTGGGGCAGGCTGTTGTCATCAGACATGCAGGCACTGGTGAGGTGGCTAAAGGAGGGCATCAGGAGATGGCTGTATCCCTTGCGGTCTAATACAGTCCACGTGATGGTGGGCATGTGCGACCTGAGGGTGAAGTGGAGCATGTGCACTGGCAGCCCCAAAACCGTCAATCACTGGACGCAGGTGCTGGTAAAAAAAGTCAGGGAGGCTGAAGTGCAGAGGTGAGGGGATGTGGAAGAGGGGGATCCATTTTCCCGTGCCAGAACTCCCAGTACCAGCACTGGTGCCAGCACCAGCCAGTCTCCTCCTTGCCAGCCACTGCCAATGTGCGCCATGGCATGGCTTCAATGCTGGGGTCCAAACACACCAGACCCCAGCCTCAGGCAGGTAGCGCCAAGGCTTCGGTGGCTACCTATCTCACTGAGGATGTGGAGCCACTGCACTGTGACCCCTTGGCCTACTGGGCAGACTGCAGGCAGATGTGGCAGGATCTTGCTACGGTTGCCTGGCAACACCTGTCCTGTTCACCGACCAGTGTTCCAAGCGAGAGGGTGTTCAGCATCTCTGGGGATGTTGTGATACCCCACCACACCTCCTTGGATCCTGCTTTGGTGGAGCAGCTGGTGTTCCTAAATGTGAACCTCCCACTGCTGGGGTTCCCCAAGCTCCACCTGCAAATTGACTGAGTGCCACCCTCCTCACTCCATCTGTACCAATTTCCTTTTTTGAGTTTTTTAAAAGCCAAGTAATGCCCCGCTCTCAGCTGGAGGAGGCACTAACTGCATCACCAGCCAGGAGGGGAAGAACATGTCCCTGCTGATCTCATTCCCCTGCCAGGATGAACTTGGAAGTATGGGATTGGGGCTATGGGGAAGGAGGCCCCAGGTCCTGGGCATGACCACTAAAACTGCACCCTGCCAGGGTAGGGAGGCGTGGTGGGACTGCTGGTAGCACGGCAGCCCCGTAAATGCCAGGACCAATGATCCCCTGGTGAAAGGTGGGTAGAAGGCACCATAACCTCCAGCTAACACAGGCCTCACAAAGTCCTGGCTGGGGAATGCCCAGACCTGTCATGTCTTTGACAGGCCTGATGCTTGCTGGTTGCCGTGCAGTTGTGAGGCTCCCGATGAGCTCATCTTAGCTTCCTGGGATAGCAGCTTTAGGGTTGAAAACCTCTTTGTCAGGCTGAGGAATTACCTGCAGTTGGTCCTGGAGGGAAGGAATAGTAAAGAAGCCAGAAGCTGGCCTGGCCTGCAGTACAGGCAAGAAAGCCAGTCAGTGAAAATGGAA
>NW_005841892.1:3938230-3954362 GCF_000455745.1 Alligator sinensis
TTCAGAGCTGGGCCTATGAACTGCACTTCATCAGCCCCCTAGGTAGTAGGTACAGAAACTCATGGACTCCATATACACAGTGGAGTTCTGGCACACTGCGACCTGCCGGACATTGGACACCCCAGGCACATCTGCACTTTTTCCTGCACTGCTACATCCCCCTTTCTCCCCTCCCCCCCACCCCAGCCTGTCCCTCACCCCCTGATGCCTCCATTTCCAGTTTCACTGACTGGCTTTCTTGCCTGCATTGCGGACCAGGCAAGCCTCTGACTTCTTTACTATTCCTTCCATCCAGGACCAACTGCAGGTACTTCCTCAGCCTGACAAAGCAGTTTTCAACCCTAAAGCTTCCAAAGATACATTTTTTTAAGTACTCCTTTTTTTTCATAATACACATATAGACATAAAAACCCAAGATTAGCCATCACACACCATGAATAACATCATATGTCCAACACAACACAACATCTTTACTTCTTGCTGCCAATTCCTTTATAAAAAAGAAAGGCTCTGTGACAGTTCCCTTTGGGTACCTTTGATGCTGCTGCCAATGCTACTGGTGTTGAGCCAACTAAGTTATTTTACCTGTTGTCGTGTAAAGTGGTGGATGGGGTATGAGGCTGTAGGGGAGGAGGAGACCTCACTGGGGCACACTGCCACATTGTGTAGAGGCCCCAGCGCCAGGAAAGGTGCACCTTAATACACACACATCTCCCACCCACATCACGAGTTTTGCCTGTCAGCAGCTTGAGGTGCAGGGCTCCATAAGACACACTCCCCCAGTGAGACACACACAGCTAGCAGGCTGCATGGCCTGGCAGGGCCCAGCACCCAGGCCTGCATTAGATTCCACCCCTGTGTGCCCCAAGACAGATGCAGTCGCCCAAGCACCCACTTACATCACGAATTTTGCCTGTCAGCAGCTTAAGATGCAGTTCTCCCCAAACATTGATCTTCTTAAAACTTGGCAGGCTTTGTGGCCTCACCAGGGGCTACCATCCCTGTAGTTTTCACCTCCCTGTGGTGTAAAACATAGACGTAACATGAGTTTTGCTTTCAAGAATTTGGGATGCACTTTCCCCCAAACCTCTATACCTATCTTCTTGAAACATGGCAGGTGTCATGCTCTCAGCAGAGGCTACCAATTCTGCAAGTTTCACCTAAATAAGATACAAAAAAGCAAAGTTATAGATATTTCATTCATCCCCCACTATAGCTTATGGCCAGATCTCCAAGGCGGATCTGGAGCTTCAGAGCCACTTCGGCCAGATCGAAGCAGCAAACTGATCAGGAGCTCCAGATCGGATCACTGACATCTGAAGTGGCCAGATCCAAAGCCAGATCGAATACCTGCCTACTCGCACAGGCCTACAAGAAACTAAGTCGGTGTGATAACTGATCCTCTATAAATAACTACGTTTTGACAGGCTACGTGAAACTTCGAGGAGAAGAGCAGGTTGTAAGAGGAGAATACACACTGGAAGTACTAGGACGCCAACCTAGGTATGTATGGGAGAATGCTACTTGTAGGTGTTGCACCTCTGCAAATAATACATTTAATTTAAAAGAAAGCATGTAGCTTTAAAAACATGGAGTCTTGCAATGTTAATACCCACCATACTTCTCAAGAAACTCATGAAAAATACACTTGTGATATACATCTAATATTTTATACAAGTACTAGCATTTTTAGGCCACATGTACATGTGTTTCCACTTGCAAAGCTCAAGCATAGGCATGTTCTCAGGGACTCAGGCTGAGAACCAACTGCAAAGGAAGCCAAAATCTCATGAAAATATATTTTTAATTATTTTTCTATTGCAGTAGTGCCTAAGAAGCTCATTCAAGGATCAGGTCTGAAGTAGTAAGCAGTCTCTTCCACAAATAACTCACAGACCAGGTACAGACATTAGACATAAACTGCTTTAAGTGATCAGAAACTGGTTTACACCTATAACCAAGCAGAAGCTCAGTGCACATAGACTGGCTTAAAAATGGCAGAACCCAGTCTAAGATAGACCTGGATTGATATGTTTTCAGACTTAATCAATTTAGGTTAGATTCATATATCAAACTTCTGTGCCAGGTCCCCTACCGACTCAAGTTTGGTTGCTGTCTTCTGGCATCTCAAGCTGCTTTGCAGCCTCACACTAACACCCCCCCCCCCCCCCCACACCCACACCGGATGCACTAGCAGCTGGCCCATGTTTGGCTGCTCTGGCCAAGCACCTAGCAAGCCCTGCCCCCAGGCCCTCACAAGGCCAAGTCAGTACAGCCCTTCTGCCCAGCCATGCCTCCTGCCTGTGAGCAAGAAAGCTGCCATTTTATTTATTTAGTTATTAATGTATTTAAGTACATCTGCCAATAAAATTGCTATACCAAATTGCTAAAGCACATTTGCTGCCAAAATTGAGGTGGATTTAGGTTCCTTGTTTTCTACTTGATCAGATTATCTAGAATCTTAATTAGTGGGGGCCTAAATTGTTAACTGATGTTCTGTAAAAAATGGATGTTGTGAGCCAATTCAAGTCTGATGAAACACAACCTTGTGCTTAGCACCTTGGCTTCTGAGGTTGCTTGACGGCACCAGAATATAAATTTTAATTTCAAAATGTATTTTCTAGCCTTCCTTTTGTGGAAGAAAGACTTAAAATGTAAATAATGTATTCTTTATACCATGGTGTTTGCTTGATTCTGTAAAAATCTAGGGGGAAAAGCTGTTGGAAGTGGTTACTACTCCATTAGTTTAAATGGATAGTTAATTCTGCAATCTTCTGCATATCAGAGGACAATGTAATAGGAAGGGCCTTACTATTGCCACTCCAATACAGCTTAGACTAGATTGGTGTTGACACAGTTCCCCAAGCAGAGTCCTGTGTTTCAATGCATTGTCTACTCCTCCTTGCACAAAGACAGATCCCTGAAGACAGGGCTGGGAAGCTCAGATTGTCAAATGGTGCTGAGTCTTACTTCTGGTTCAAGTGAATAAGAACAATAATTTAGGCTTGATTAGACTCCCTTAGATTCATACTCACTATTGATCTCACAGGCAGATCAGACTGCAGTTTGAGCCATCATCTCTTATTCGGGAAAGTATCACCTTAAAGTGACAGGAAAACTTCAGTCAAATCTTTCTAAAAATAAAATATAAAATGATATTAAAAAAAGAAAAAAGAAAAAGTCTTAACCTACTGGACACTTTCTTAAGGAGTGTAACTTAACTAAAACTCCTGGCATTTTGAACAAAAGCTGTAGCAGTTCCACTAAAAAGCATCATCAAATGTACTATGGACTTTTTTCTCATTGAGTAGGTGTGTGGGGGAGAGGATGAAATATATTCTGAACACTCATTTTTAAAGAAAAGACTTAACTGTGGGTGTGAAATGCACACTTTAATATTGAAAAATCTAGGTCTTAGCAGTGAAGTATATTGAGGATGCTGAAGTCACTAAAATGTCTGCTTTTTTTTTTGTTTTTTTACTCCCAAAGGGAAACCTGGGGCGGGGGAGGGAATGGGGGAGAAGGGGGAAGCCTTGAAAAAGCTACAGATCTGCACTATTAGTTACAGACATCTAAAACACAGTACATATCTTACCATGGGTAAAACTGAAGTCCTGCATCTCTATCTGTACAGTAGGAAATGAGATGGCAGAAAGGCTACCCATATCATGGGTAAGTGGAGGTAAAGAAAACCATGTTCAGTGATGCCATAAACCTCAGTTCAGGAGGTTAAGAAGTGAAGTTGAACTCTTGTAGCACCAGTACCAATTTAGTTCCCCCCCTTGAACAAGAAAGAGGGAAGAAGAGACCTGTAACTTTATAAAATGCAATTCCCTTCCAGGTCTGCTACTGTATAGCTATGCACTGGCCTTTGAGCTTAAAGTAAGCTCATAATCTTCTTTATAATACTATTAACATCATATGAATTGTTCCATGATGTATTAAATATATGCAATGTCCCAGGGCTTCAAAAAGTGATAAGGAGGTAGAGCTACATTTGAAGCGCAGAAAATGACCAAGTGAACATCAAATGCACAGTTCAGTTTGTAACAATATGAGAAATATATTCTAGACAAGCAGGGCTGGAAGGGGCCCGCAGAGGCCATCCAGTCCATGCCACCCCTCTGCCCCACCCAAGTCAGGACCATCCCCACCCAAACCATCCCATACAATCCATAATCTAAACCCTTCATACGAGGAGAACCTGATGCCAGGGCAGTTATTAAAACCCTGCATTTATAAGATTTGCCCTGAGATCTTGAATATCAGACTTTTTAGACACTGGCCTGAATACTGGGATGTAATAATAAGTGGAATACTGCCCATTTAAGTAGATTTTTCAAAATGCAAATGTCTCCTGGGTACCCAACCCACACTGAAAGAGGCTAGGGTCTGCCCAGCTCCTTTGTAAAACCTCTACCATTTTTGCATATATAACATTAAAAAGGCAAGTTAATTGTGACTAGCAGTTGGCAGCTTCCTGTTCCTGAACAGAGACAGGTATGTCCAAAATTGTTCTTACAATTAGCTTACATTTTCACACACGTAAAATGGCAGGGCTTTTTAAGGCAAAGCTGGAAATGCAGCTCTTAATCTGTATCTCCATGGTTCCTATCACTGGCGAATGTGTCCACCCTGAGCAGACAGGACCTTTATTTGTAAGGTTTCACCCAAAACTATCATACAGAGTAAAATGATTAGAATTCAGTTTCTCTGCATTGCAGGATCAAGGGCTGAGTCAACCCTGCTGGGATTCAACCCGCGTTCCAGGGAGTCTATTTCATATCTGATGCTTAAACCTCTAACCAAATAAAATTTCTGCTGGGGGGATGTACCAGCGTGTGGTCAGATTTTATTGTGTTTCTAGTTGAAATTCATTTACAGGCTTTCAAAAGTACCACAGTATAAGCAGCACACACAGGATTTGTGATGTTGAGCTATTCACTGCTCCTGCCTGGCATCTCAGTGCACTCTCAACATAACGCTACCACATTATGCAAAATGTTTCTATTTTATGCCCATTCAGTTTCCAGTGCTCAGGTATTAATTTGTGAATATCTATAAAGTGCTTTGTAAATGAAAACCATTTCATCATAGAACTGCTAACTGATGATCTGATGCTACTGTTATTGCTGCTGAAACTCATAGAAAACCCACTTGAAAAACATCCCCAAGGCCACATGATGAGGAAGGGTCATGCAGGGGCAACTGTTTATAAAGAAAGAAGTGAATCACAATGAAATTATGGGTTGTTCTAATGAAAATTCCAAATGTCACCAGAGTTTTAAGGATTTTTTTATTATTATTATTTACCAGAGCTGATATGACTATTAAATAAATCAAAGACAAATCAACATAGGGAATAATTTAAAGTAACACGATGAAAAGTATTTCCCCCTAACTGATATTAAATAGTGTAATTGGGATTTCAGCCACCCCTCCAGTTAATTTGTTTTTGGATGGGGCTGTGGAATTTGAAACTCAATGAGTTTAAATGATTCAAGCTTTAGAGCTGAATGGGCAGCTATACAGGGACAGCTGTAGTTTGGACTCTGACTGCCTTAAAATAGTATGATTCTTAAAGCAATATGGTTTTCTCTTGTTTAGTCAGTAGGGCTGTGCGAAATTTCGGTGGCCATTTCGTTTCATTTCAGATTTGGATGTTTCGACGGCCGAAACACCACATTCGAAATTAAATGCAAAGCTCCAAAACAGCTGCAAAATGAAACAGATCCATCTGAAGTGTTTTGGAAATGTTTCAGAAATGCGTCAGATGTTTCAGACTGTTTCAGAGGTGGGCTTGCAGGGAAAAAGAAACTAAGAAGAGGGAGGGGGAGAAGGGAGGGAAGGACTCTGATACTGGAATCTGTAGCCGGCCAGTGACAACAATCTGTCCCTGAGGTCCCTTCCAATCCCAGCGCTCTGGGGGAGGGACAGACAAGCAGTATAAAAGGCTGTTTGTGAACTGCTCTCTGCCATTTTGCAGCTGAGTCTGTGTCTGTGTGGCATCAGGAGCAGCAGCAGAGAGTAACATCTATAGGCTTGCAACTTGGTAGTTCCTTCCCACCAAGTTGTAGCCAATCCTTTTCTATTTACCCTTGCCTACCCTCCCTATTGTTATTCCTTGCAACTCTTTCTTCCCCTAAAATCCTGTTATTTGTTCTTCTTATTTTCCCCCTCCCCCTACCCAAACAAAAAGAAAGCAGTGGTTTTCCTGGCAGTGTCTTATCACTGTGCACTGCAGGAAAGCACTACACATACATTATACACACACTCACACAGACACACATTTTTTTCCAGCACACAAAATATGAAGTGTGCTGGAAAGGCAGGTGCCAGCTCTTCCGGCAGAGGAGCCAGAGGGGGTAAAGGTAGAGCTGTAAGTCCCCCCTCCCCCGCACCTCTTTCCTAGCTCTAGCAGGCATGAAGCTTCTGATGCTAGTGGCAGCAAGGGGGTGAGACCAGTGCCTGCATCTGCACCCCCTCCAATAATACCAGCTATAATAATAACCCCCAGCACCACCAGCATGACAAGCACCACCAGCATGACAGTCTCCTCCACCCGAATTTCAGTTCCCAGCCTAATCCTTCCAGTGCCAGAGGAGGAGCTGGATCTGGAAGCAGGGGATCTGAGGGCCCTAGCAAAATAAATTCTAGAGACCAAGGAGGAATCTGAGTTTGTGCTCCACTTCTCTCCAAGTTCCCTTAGAGCCAGGTCTCCTTCCCCAGAAGCAGAGGTGGCTGAAGTTGAGGTTGTGGAGGCAAGTGGCTCAGCTGAGTCAGCTCCTCCTGCTGTTGTGCCTCTGCCTGCTGAGTAGGGGGATCATGCAGGATCCGCACCTGCACCCCAGAAGTGAGGGGGTAGAGTGGTATGGCATCATTTTGAGGTGGCATATCCTACATATGCTATCTGCCTGTACTGCTGATGTAAGACCAGCTGGAGCAAGGAGGTGAAACCACAGGAATGTTGATGCACCTCAGGAGGCACCACCCCCTTGCCCTTTCTCCTCCTCAACCTGGCACCAGTAAGAGGGTGCCCAAAAAGAAGTCCCCCTCTTGCTCCAAATCCCCCATCCCCAAGAAGCAGAGACAGGCCACCCTGGAACAGTGGGGCAAAGGTGGACAGAAAGCGGGGCATGTTGCAAAGGTGAGCGAGATCACCCAGAGCATCGGGAAGAAGTTTGCTCTGGATGGCCAGCCCTTCTCCCTATTTGACGGGCCAAGCAGCTCATGGTACTCATAGCCTAATCCTACCAAGTGCCTGCATGCACCACCTTCAGCACGATGGTGGTGCCCTCCCCCTGTATGAGGCATGCAGACAGTACTTGAGGGAGGAGCTGTGCACTTCACCTCAGACATCTGGAGCAGCCAGGGTGGAGATCATGCCTACTTCTCCCTCACAAGGCACTGGTGTCATCAGTCAGGCCATCAGTGGGCTCTCCCTCAAGCCAAAGTGGTGGATGAGTCCCACATGGCAACGGAGATCATGGTGGCCATGAACCTCATGGTGCAGGGATGGTTCACTGAGCAGGTCGAGCTCACCTGCAGGTTCATGGTCACCGACAATGAGGCCAATATGGTCAAGGCGGTCCATGATGTCAACTTTGTTGGCATCTGCTGTGTGGCACACAAGTTTCACCTCATTGTCAGAGGCACCTTGGAGGGGAACAGGGCTTCTGGTGATGGTGCTGTCACAACTGGCCAACTCATTTTGAAATGCAGGAAGGTGGCAGGCTACTTCCACTGGAGCATCAAGGGAGGCAAAAAGCTGAGGGACAAACAGGAAGAGCTGAGCATCCTGCAGCACAAAATCATCCAGGATATGGTGACTTGGTGGAGCATCCACGTACCTGATGCTCAAGAGACTGGTGGAGCAACAGAAGGCCATCCATAAGATAGTCATGGTGGTCCTCAAGCCATTCCTCAAGGCCACCGAGACTGTCAGCACTGGTGATCCCCTCCTTAGCCATGTGATCCCCATAGTGAGGCAACTTGAGAACCAAATGCAGAAGTTCCAGGAGATAGAACTTCCCGGCTGAGGCAAGCCACTGTCACCAGTGGTGCAGGCACTGGTGAAGTGGCTGAGGGAAGGCATCAAGAAACAGCTGGATCCATTGCAGTCCAATACGGTCCACATGCTGGTGATTACGTGTGACCTGAAGGTGAAGGGGACCATGTGCACTGGCAGCCCCAAAACCCTCGATCACTGGACAGAGGTGCTGGTGAACAGAATCTGGGAGGCAGAAGGGCACAGGTGGGGGGACGTGGAAGAGGGGGATAAATTTTTCCATGCCAGCACTATGAGCAGCAGCCAGTCTCCTCCATGACAGCCACTGCCAATGTGGGACAAGGGCATGGCTTCAATGGTGGGGTCCAAAGGCACCAAGGGTGGGGTCCAAAGGCTTGTTCAGCATTGTTGGGGATGTAGTGACACCCCATCACAACTCCTTGAATCTGGATTTGGTGGAGCAGTTAGTGTTCTTCAAGGTGAAGCTCCTGCTGCTGAGGTGTCCTGATCACCACATGAAGATGGAATGAGTGCCACCCTCCTTGCTCTGTCTACACCTGTTTTCTTTTTTTAATGTTTTTTAAACTATGTAATGCCCTGCTCTCAGAGCTTCAGGCAGCACTCACTGCATCACCAGCTAGCAGGGGAAGAAAATCTCCCTGCTGAGCTCCCATGCCAGGGTGAAACTTGGATGTATGGGCTGGGGCTATGGGGAAGAAGGAGGCCCCAGCTCCTGGGAATGACCTAAAAGTGCACCCTGCCAGGGTTGGGAGCCTTGGTGGAACTGCCAGTGGCATGGCAACCCCCAAGAAATGCCAGAACTGAGGACCTCCCTGGTGAAGGGCAGGTAGGAGGCACCTTATAACCTCCAGCCACCAAATGCATGCACTGTCCTGGCTAGGGAAAGCCCAGACCTGTAAAATCTTTGAGAGGCCTGAGGCTTGCTGGTTTCAGTGGAGTTGTGAGACTCCAGGTGAGCTTAGCTGCCTGAGATGCCATCTGTGAGGCATGGGCTTTCGGGTTTAAAACCCTTTGTCAAGCTGAGGAAGCACCTGCAGTTTCTCTGTGTGCTCTCCCTGTATGGAAGGAATAGTAAAGAAGCCAGAGGCTGGCATGCAATGCAGGCAAGAAAGCCAGTCAGTGAAAATGTAAATTGGGGTGTCATGGGGTGAGTGTGACAGGATGGGGTAGGGGGGAAGAGGGATGTAGCAGGTAAAAGTGGAGAGGTGCCTGCTACCTGGGGAGTCAGATGTCAGGCAGGTTGTAGTGTGTCATAAATCCAATGTCTATATTGAGTCCACGAGTTTCTGTATCTAGGACATTGATGAAATGAAGTTCACAGGTCCATCTGTGAAAAGTGGTTTGTAAATTCCCTTTGAGGATCAGGACTAAAAGACTGGAGACAGAGTGGTATTCTTGTGAGAAATGTGCCCCCTCAGGTAGTTGATTATTCTTGTCTGTAATAGATTCTAGTGTGCAGTTTGTGGGAGTCCTGGAGATAGGTTAGCAGGTTTTGCATTTCTTGGCATGGCATGGTCTGGATCCATTTGGTGTGTTTTGGACTGTAGGAAGTTGGTTTCTGGTGAAGAGGTTAGCGAGGTTCAGTACCTCTTTGAATTTACAAACCACTTTTCACAACCGGGCAGTTTTGTTATTCCCCATGTAACCCTGGTACACCCAAGAGTGTGCCCTATTCTTAACTGGATGGGATGGGTAGGCAGGAGGGGGTGCTATGAGAGGGATGCCAGAATTACGAGCGGATCCCTCTTTCTTCTATAAAGTTAGCCCAAGCCCAAAGTTCTTAACTATATACAATTTATTGCTCTTTGCCTGCCCCAGCCCCTGACCCTTAAAAGCCTGTGGGGTTGCTAGGGCCCTGGGCCACCTGCAGCCAGCCTCTGGCCACTGCATGTCACAGCGGAGGCCCCAGGCCAGCCACAGGAGTCTACCTGGACCCCAGTGCTGGTTCCTGGCACCGTGTCACCATGTGGCTGCCTTTCCTGTGCTGTACCCCCGCGTTGGGTGCTGTGCACACCTGCCAGGCCTGCCAGTACCCTGGATCATGTGCAGCCAGACTCTGGCCACCAGATCCCACTCCAATGGCTCTAGGCCAGCCACAGCAGCCTGCCCAGACCCTGCTGCCAGCACCTAGCACAGCATTGCCATGTGCCTGCCTGTTCCACACCACACTCCTCCACTGGGTGTGACATGCACCTGCCCAGGTCCACCAGCACCTGGACTGTTGCATGGAGGCCCAGCACGCAATCAAGGGAGCCATGCCGGTGTTGTCCCCAATGGCACATGCTGCCTTTTGGGGCTGAAAATGGTCCCAGGAGGAGACTGCAGACCTCATGACACTGTGGGGTGAGGCCAAGGTCCTCAGCCAGTTAGCTCAGACCAGGCACTCCAATGCATTTATGAGGGCCTGTCAGGTTGCATGCAGAAGTACTAGCATGACAGGTCAGTACATCAGTGCTGCATAAAGCCGTAACCCAGGTGTACTCAGGTATATACTCCCCTTCGCCAATTGAAAGAAATTGTTAGCTGGCAGGTGTGCTGTGGGGGAACAGCAGACCACTCAGTTTCCCTCCATCCCTATAGAACCAGGCCAGGACAGTCAGGGGACTTACTATATACCCAGCCAGGTTTATCTGGCTACAACATTATCCTACTTGTTGCAGAAGGCACCATACACAGAGGCTTGTAGTGAACTAAAAATTGAATATATAAGCACGCCTTTGTATAAAGGTCTGACTGTGTTTCAAATATTTCTTGTTTCCTGTATGAGAAATACAGATCTGGTCACTGGATCTTCAGGGTAGGTTAAGGTGTTATGACCAGCAAGTAGCTAGAAGTAAAATCTGAACATCTGCAAAAGCAGAGACAAGGGACTGAGACACAACTGAAATACTCTTACTGCCTATTAAAATGTGCTCTCTGAAGGGAAAACAGGGGCCTTATACCCTTTTAGGATACTTAGAGGAGGCCTGGAAAATAATCTTAAAAAAAATAATAATAATAATCATGTGTGTGTGTGTGTATGATATCTAAACAAATGACATAAACAATACCCTCTGGGTAAATGCTATAAAACCTTATACCAGTGCTCCAGATACAGATAAGTCACAGATAAGTATCCGATCTCAAACAGATAAACCCCAGAATAAACATAGATACCCAACAGATAAACTATGGGTAGGTATAGTTGAACAATAAATAAGCCACAAATAAATACAAATAAACAACAGGTGAATAATAGTGAAAGAGGGTCCTAACAGAGCCCTAGTCAAAGTCATAAATTTAAGACTCTACTCATCTACTAATTTACAAACATGAGAATTCACAAAATATAAGGCACAACATCACACCACTTACGGCACAAGATCCTCAAAGATAAACTTAATCCCAAGGGGAAACCCCAATGCCCTTGGGCCTTTTCCCAAACCCTTCAAGGCAGCTGGTAACATCAAGGGGCCCCTCCCAGTGGGACCTCCACTTTCAGAAGGCCTCAACTAACCAGGGGGGGACTCCCCTTCCCCTGTGGGAATCCTTTTTCCCTGCAAATCATGGCTCCCAGACCTGGAGGGTGGCCATCATCCTCTGCTCCAAGCTGCTCTCATGCCAGAAGTGGGCTTTGGGGGTTGCTGTGTCCTGGAATGGGACTCTGCTATGCAGGGCTTCTGGGGCCTCTGGCTTGCCGCTGTCCACTGGCTCAGTGGCCCAAGCACCGTCTGGCAGGGATGGACTCAACCTTTTGCTATGGGTTGGAGGCCTGGGCCACCTTGTGCTGCACTGGGTCTCAGTCCACTCCCGGACACTCCATGCAGTGCCTCCTGCACTGAGCTCCCAGTCTCATGCCAGGGGTTGGGGACCTGAGCCACCCAAGTGCTCAAAAGATCCTGCTCTGTGAACCATGACTCTGGCCGCATGCCAGAGGTGGCTGACCTGAGTCACCTCACACAGCTCCCAGGGTCATAGTTTGATATTTTCATAGTTGTAGGGTCGGAAGGGACCTGGACAGATCATCAAGTCTGACCCCCTGCCATGGCAGGAAAGAGAACTGGGGTCAAACAACTCCAGCAAGGTGTTCATCTAGCCTCTTCTTAAAGCCCTCCAGGGTAGAAGCCAGCACCACTTCTCTTGGAAGTTGGTTCCAGATCCTAGCTGCCCTGACAGTGAAGTAGCGCCTCCTGATATCTAGTCTAAATCTACCCTCTGCCAGCTTGTGAGCATTATTTCTTGTCACTCCTGGGAGTGCTCAGGGGAACAGGGACTCCCCCAAAGCCTGCTGGTCCCCTCTGACTAGTTTGTAAACGGCCACTAGGTCCCCCCTCAGCCTTCTCTTGTGAAGGCTGAACAGGTTCAGGTCCCTTAGCTTCTCCTCATAGGGCCTGCCGTGCTGACCCCGATCATGCAGGTGGCCCTCCTCTGGACCCTTTCCACATTGTCCACATCCCTCATGAAGTGCGGTGCCCAAAACTGGACGCAGTACTCCAACTGCAGCCTGACCAGTGCCGCATAGAGGGGGAGGATCACCTCCTTGCACCTGCTTGAGATGCATCTGTGGATGCATGACAAGGTAGGGAGTTCCCCAGCCTGTAGGTATGCTGCTGGTTCTTCCTCCCCAGGTGCAGCACCTTGCACTTGTCAGTGTTGAAACCCATCCTGTTCTCATCCACCCACCCCTGTAACCTGTCTAGGTCCAATTGCAGCCTATTCCTGCCTTCTAGCATGCCCACTTCCCCCACATCTTAGTGTCATCTGTGAATTTGAACAGGGTGCTTTTCACCCCCTTGTCCAAGTCGCTGATGAAGATGTTGAACAGTGCGGGCCCAAAGACCAAGCCCTGCGGAACCCCACTGCCCACATCCCTCCAGGTCAAAAATGACCCGTCCACCACCATTCTCTGGGTGCGACCCTCCAGCCAGTTAGTGACCCATTTGGCTGTGTAGGTGTCAACGCGACAGTCCCCTAGTTTTTTAATGAGAATGGGGTGAGAGACAGTGTCGAAGGCCTTCCTAAAGTCCAGAAAGACTACGTCCACTGCTACCCCTGTGTCTAAGGATTTTGTGACCTGGTCATAGAAGGCCACCAGGTTGGTCTGACAGGACCTGCCTCTAATGAACCCATGTTGGTTTCCTCTAAGCATAATCTCCCCTGCTGGCCCCTCATGGACATGCGCTATGATTATTTTCTCAAAAAGCTTACCCAGGATTGAGGTAAGACTAACTGACCTATAGTTTTCTGGGTCCTCCTTCCTCCCTTTTTTGAAAATGTGAACCATATTGGCCCTTTTCCAGTCCTGTGGCACCACACCAGAGCACCACGAGTGCTTGTAAAGCTGTACCAGGGGTCCCGCAATGACCTTCACTAATCCAATCAGCACTCTGGCGTGGAGATCATCAGGACCAGCCAATTTAAATATGTCCAGTCCCTCCAGAAGTTCTGGGTCTGGATCCATGCACCCACTGGAGCCATCCACTGTTCCCTGCTGATGGAATTCTTCAGAGGGGCTTCCAGGTTACTGCTTTGCCCTGTTGAGCAGCTCTCTTCAGCTCCTCTAAGCTTTGCTCTTTTCTCTTCTCAGTCCTGGATGCATCTCCCTTGTGCTGGGCACACAGCTCCTTTTATACTCTCTGTTCCACCCCTGAAGTCTTCCAGACCTGACAATGTTGCAGCCTGCAATCAGGTCTGTGGGGAGCTCCATTCCCCTTCCCCTCAGGAAAGGGGCATGACTTTACTCCTCTTGCTGCCTCCCGATTGGTGAATAGGTTCCATCAATCAAAACATCAGAATCTCAAGCCTGGGACTCAAACCAAGGTCTGAAAGGCAAGCCTGCTACAAAGGTCAAGGCCCTGTGGCCACAATGGCCACCAGCACTGACCACAACTGCTGGTCAGGGGCTACCTGCAAGTCCATGCCCTTTAAGTGGCAGCTGGATGACATCCTTATGCCCCACATCCTTGGCCAAAGCCACATTGTCTACTTCAGCATGGGCAGCCTGCCTGAGCCTCCACTGCAACCTGGCAGTCATGCCAAGGTATCAATGGGAAAGGGACCCTCAGGACACTGTGGTCCCCACCCCAGGCCTCATCCAGTGGTTCTGGGAGCCTGGGTCAGTGCCTGGCCTGTGAGCTCTGGGTGCACAGCCCTGCCCAAGAGGCCAGGCCAGCCATGGCACCACCAGCCCACAGCAGCTCCAGCTCCTTCCCAGAGGGGGTCTCTGCCTGGGAAGCCAGGCACCCTGCCCCTACACCCCAGGCCACCACCAGCAGCTACACATCCTCACCACCAGTGGAAACAGACTCAGACCACCAGGCATGCCTGCCACACCAAATCAGTAATACCCATGCTGGGATCCACCTCAACAATGTCCCTGCCCCTGCCCCTGCCTAGCTCAGCCACATTCCCTGGGCCCCCAGATTTCCCCTCCCCACAGCATGCAGGGAGGCGGGAGACAGTGCAAAACTTTATTGAGCAGCCTGTGCCCCCTCAGCAAAGCAGACACAGGCCTCTCACATGTGAAGGATTACATAGATGCTGGCGACAGTGTCATCCTTGACTGTGTGGGGCAGGGACATGTAGCACAGCCACAGGTAGCCCTCAAGTGGCAATGGAGGTTGTGGGGCAGTGTGGGCTTGCCCTCCACACCATCACGCTTCAGGGTCCCACACCAGGTGTATTTGTGGCACCATGGCAAGAAGCAACAAACAGCTCCTCACAGAGTACCCAGGACACTCTCAGCAGGGGAACACTTGGGACATAGGGCCAGCATGGGAAGACACCAGCCCCAGGGCACCTCTCCAGAGAGTCTCCCTGTGGAAGGGCGGGGGGGTGCCACCAGCTCTGCATCTAGTTAGCTGGGAGCCCCTCACCACCTCACCCCCCTGAGCCTGGGCACTGTGGGCTTGATAGCACTGTAGCAGACAGACTGGCCTGCAGAAGGAAAAGTGGGGTAGAGGGAAGTGGCTCTGGAACTCTGGCAGCAGGTGCTTCTAGGAACCAGGCCTGTCTTAGCCTGAGAAGGGGGTGGGGAAGGCAGGCTGCCTGTGGCCAGCACCCAGCAGCCCACTTGCCCCTGTGGAGCAAGTGGAGATGCAGGGCTCGGCCAGTGGTTGGCTTTACCAGGTCCTGCCTCACCAACTTACCATGGCCCGTGGACACCCGTGCACACAAGACCCCAGGTCCCTGGTATTAAGCATCTTATATCAGAATGTTGCAAACTCTTACAAACAGCCTTTCTCCTGGCTCTGTAGGTCCTTCAGCAGCATGCAGGGGAGAGGCACCAGTTGGCAGCCAGGATGTACCTGCAAGATCACAGCTAATCTCAGCCGGGGGCCTCCATATGCATGAGCTTTGGCAATGCAGGACCCAGACTGGACCCAACTGTTGGACTGCCTGGTCACACTGGCTGAGGAGTGACTGGCAGACTCATGAGCCTGGTGGGTGGAGAATGTCACATGTGAGCAGAAGAGGGACACACATGAGGTGCCAAGGAATGAGGTGGACCAGAAGTTCTGGGACAGTCTCCTGGCCCTGGAGGAGAGGCACCCGGAAGCCAAAAACCAGTAGGGTGCCATGGTCACCAGGGTAGTGGAGGCCATGAAGGAGGACTGCCAAGTGCTGGACACCATCTTGGCCCTGGCAGTCACATTCGTGCCACCTGCTGCCTTGATCCCAGCTGCAGCCCTGCCTGCCCCCTGGCAGTTGCCCACTGCCTAGCAGCAGGCCCCCCAGTTGGCCTTGGCTGAGGTGCAGCAGCACCTCCACTGGCCAGGTACCACTGCCCCAGCTCTCATCCTGGGTCCCCCAGCAGCCAGCCCTCCCACCTGGGCCTTGCCCCACTGCTCGCCCTGGCTCCATGCAGCCCCAGAGAAGGAGCTGCCAGTGGGTGGTTTAGGAGCTCTGTGGGGAGTGGGGAAGGGGGAGATGGAGTCTGTTATGGGGGAGGAAGGAGGAGGAGGGGTCTGTGTTTGCAGAGGGAAATATACTGCTTTTCTGAGAACTGTGCCCAGTGAGCTTGGTGCTAGGTGTGCATGATGGGGCTGAAGTCCATGCACAGACATCCAGGTGGCCTACAGTGGGGAGTGCCGGTGCCTCTCACACCCAACACCCTGGGCCCCA
>NW_005841892.1:3954393-3957395 GCF_000455745.1 Alligator sinensis
AACCGCTCACCGGGGCCAAAGCAAGGGGGTGGGGGCATTGCTGTTGCTGTTGCTGTTGCCACAGTTAGCACTCCTGATGCCAAGCATCTTCCACCCACTGCGCCTCCTCTGCCCAGGCCTCATGGAAGAGTTCCCCCAGGCTGTGACAATGACCTAGGGAATATTAGCTTTGGTGACCCAGAGGTGTGCAGTGACGGTGTGCCAGCATCCTTTTAGGTGTCTGAAGGCACACTCCACCAGCACACGGATCCAGCCCAGGAAACTGTTGAAGTGTGCCTGGTGTGGGTCCAGCTGGCTGGTGCAGGACTGCATGAGCTAAGGGAGGAGTGGGTAGGTGGGGTCCTCAGTGATGAGGGGTGGGACTGCCACCATGCCGAGCTAGAGGTCTAGCACCCCAGTTGTGAAGCATTTGCTTTCCACCAGGGCTGGCAGGGTGCAGTTGAGGAAGATGCAGGCATCCTAGACACTACCCACCCACTGGGCACTCACATTGTTGAAGGCACCATGGTGGTAGACAACAGCCTGGAGCATGATGGAGCAGAAGCTCCAACAGCTGTAGTAGGGGTGGTAACCATGGGGTGGGCAAGTGATGGAGATGTGGTCCCATCCAGGGCCCAATGCACTGGGGGAAGCCCAGGGCACAAAACCCCACCACCACTTCCAGGGGGTTGTGCACCTGGAGCACAGTGTGCCCCAGCACATCCTAGAGGGGGCTGCACATCTCCAGGATGGCTTCCCTGGCACTCATCTTGCCCACACCAAAGAAGTGTCTGATGTGGTGGAGGCTGGCAGGCGTGGCCCACTTGAGCATGGCAATGGCCAGTTGGGTGTCCAAGAGAGAGGCCACCGCATGGTGGTAGCCTGCCACTCCAGGTGCAGACAGACCTGGTTGATGAGTTCCTGGAAGGTGGCCCAGATCATGCATAAGGACTCTAGCTACTGCTTATCATCCCAGGTATGCTGGATGACATGCAAGCACCAGTCCTGGCTGGCCAGGCAGGCCCACAGGCATTGAGGCTGGAGGCCCAGGAGTGCATGTATGGCACCAGTGATGGCATCCAGGTGCACATCATCAGTGTCCCTGCCAGGGTCTAGGCAGTAGCACACCATCTGGGTGGCAGCAGCACAGTGCCAGGGGGCCTGACACACTGCAGTGATCCTGGGCAGATGGCTGCACCATGCAGGGGAGGCAACCAGGGCCTTGACTAACCTGAGCCAGGTGGCATTTGCTGTGGCAATGCAGCACGGCAAGCAGGGTGGCCAGCAGGATCCCGGGGCAGTGGACATCACTCTCAGGGCCTGTGGATAAAGCAGCCATGACATGGTTGGCACAGGCTCCAACAACAGTCACAGCTGCAGTCTGCTCTGGGCTAGGAAAACAGGTGGCCAGGGAGTGGGGCTGGCTTTTAAAGATGGCTGCTGACTACAGACAGCTGTGGCCAGAGCCTCCCGCTCCCCCTGACTACTACAGGGGGCCAGTGCAGTGCCAGGAGCAGCAAATCTGTTTCTAAATGTGTGCATGTGTAGATGCCTGCCCAGGGTGGATTTACTCCAAAGTAAATTACTCTGGAGTAAACCCATCCAGTAGCACATTTGCACATGGAGATGCACCGAGAATTTATTACATTACACTATAGAATTGAGGGTACTGAACTGATTTACAATACGACCTCCGAGAAACTGTACCTGTGAAGTTATGCTAATCTGTTAGGGTAGGTACAGACATTCAAAAAACTCTGAGGTGGTATCAATCTGAGTTAAGGAAACCAAAGTAAAACAATACACTGAGTGGAAGGACAAAATGGCTAAATTCCTCCAGAAATGTGAAGGACAATTGAAGAATCTTTAAGCACAGCATTTCACCGAAAGCAAAGGTGTGACAGCAAGAAGGAAGAGTTAAATGTAGCCTTATTTCTGATAATAGCTGGTTCTTAAACACTTGATATTGTAATAGTTTTCAATGAACACAGGAAGTTCATTGACACTAGCTATGACACTGTAATAAGAAATTTGCAGAAAACTGCACTCCATTGAAAAGTGAAACATATGAGTAAAATGATTGTAAACAGAGCATACGAAAGGTGAAAAAGTAGAAGTATTAATGATCTAAGCCAATCTTGCAATTTTAGGAGCCTGAGTTCCCGATAAGAGACCAGATGGTGGTTGGAATCTCAGCCAAACAGTCTGGGAAAGACAACAGCAGTCCTAAAACTAACCTTTAACAAAGCAGTTAGACTTTACCAAGCAAAGGAAGTCAAATGGAAATTTCTAGAGGTCTCATAGTGTTCTTACTTTGTGGACATGATAGAAATCCAAAATACAGGGTGTAAGAGGAGTATCATAAGTCAAAAAGACATGAGGGGTTCAAAGTCAAAGTGTCACGGACCATAATCAACAGCACAAGCTGTGGAAAACATCATAAACTAAAAAAAATGCTCAGCATTTGGGAAAAGACATAATATAAGATACAGTATTTGGGGAAAAGATGCAGGAGTGGATTGCACTGATTTGCAATAATTTGCAAATATCACGAGTGTGCAGCACAGATAGAGGATGACAACAGTATCTCTACCTCAGAGGAATTCTTCATAGGATCAATGGGAAGCATGCCACAGAAGAGAAATAAATTATCAATCTAAAAAAATGCAATATCTATTATTTTTATTTTGAAGAAAGGTTCACAAACCAAAGTAATACAGGAAACAGTGATATTGGCATAGACTGAAAAAGCCAAAAATCAATCCATAAATAAAGGCAAACTAGTAAAAGGCAGAATTTACACTGGTGAGCTTATCCCCCAAAATGGAGTACACGGACCAAGCATACCAGTAAATAAATTGGAAAAGCTAAAATTGTCATCTTGTCATCAATAGTATACACTGGGAGACCAGAAGAACTAAACAATTTGTCAAGAGTCTGAGGATTCATAGATTCATAGATATTAGGGTCGGAAGGGACCTCAATAGATCATCGAGTCCAACCCCCTGCATAGGCAGGAAAGA
>NW_005841892.1:3957875-4006726 GCF_000455745.1 Alligator sinensis
CCTCTAAGCAGGTCATTTCCTAGGCAGTAGGTATGCTGGACATTTTTCCTCCCTAGGTGCAGCACTTTGCATTGCTCCTTGTTGAACTGCATTCTGTTGTTTTCTGCCCATATGTCCAACCTGTCCTGGTCTGCTTGCAGCTGTTCCCTGCCCTCCGGTGTGTCCACTTCTCCCCACAGTTTTGTGTCATCTGCAAACTTGGACAGAGTACACTTCACTCCCTCTTCCAAGTCGCTGATGAAGACATTGAAGAGTATCGGTCCAAGGACCGAGCCCTGCGGGACCCCACAGCCCACACCCTTCCAGGTTGACACCGACCAATCCACTACGACTCTCTGGGTACAACCCTCTAGCCAATTCGCCACCCGCCAGGCAGGATATGGTCCAATGGACAGGGAAGTTCACAAAAGAGTAGAGAAAAGAGCTGGAAAAAGCCAAGCATCCTACAATTCCCGCCTTGAGGAAATTCCTTCCTAAAACAGAGGCTATAATCACAATTGAATAGGTTCATTGCTCTGAGAAATCATAAAGCAAGCACAAGTTTCAACAGGAAAAAAGAGAGAGGGAAGAGAGAGAGAGGGAATTCTTCTCTTACGTGCATACCTGCAAAGAACTGTGGGTGAGGATTGTTCCCAGCATTTTTTAAGATTGATTAGACAAACACTTGTCTAGGATTTTAAGATAGGGATGATCCTGCCTTGAGCAGGGGTTTGAAGTAGACGAGCTCTTAAGATACCTTCCAGCCCTGCTTTTCTATGTTTCTACAAATTAGATAAATATGGGAAAAGCTATCCACTGTTTGTGGGAAGACGCTTGTTTTTGAAGGAGAGAGAAAGAGGAACCTTGCCAAATATTTTGTTACTTTTGATACATCTTCAAGATTCTGGCAGGTGCCCTTAGAAAAACAAAGTACATGTTAGTATACATTTGGCACTCCCTTTAGGTGACCCTGGGCATGTCTACATGAGACACTACATCGCCATAGCAACAAGCTGCAGTGACATAGCTCGCCATTACAGCAACATAATATCAGTGGGTACGAACTGTGCTGCCGCTACTACTGCACAGTAGGGTGGGAAAAGGCCCATGCGGCACTGGGACTGTGCAGTACCAGTGGTTACTGTGCAGTCATTTAGTACTAGACGAGATGCTAAATGCACAGTAGACTAATTCTATTGTACATTAGCACATGACAGCAAAAGCTGTGCTACTGTGCTATATTAACGTGCAGTAGAATGAGTCTACTGTGAATTGGTGTCACTTAGAAGGCATGTACTTGTGCAAACTACACAGTAGTGCCTGTTACTGTACATTTAGTTAGTATCTGTTATTACAGGTACTAAACTTAATGCACAGTAACTATGGTGCCCAGTATCTCTTCAGCATTCAGAAACTGTGATTTTTCACAGAAAAATACTATAAGTTTCTTAGACTAAGGTCTACATAGATGATGCCCTGATTTTGGGAAGCACAGTAGAAAGAGGATGACCAGAAGCTCTGGTCAGCTTGTGGAAGAACTGAACCTGCTGGCTAAACAAAAATTAAACAAAAATGTAAACTCTATATAAAGGAAATAAAGACATAGGAAGGCTAATTCCTGAGAGAAAAGGTATTATTTCAAGGTATGGAGGAAAATTAAAGGAGGGTTCCAACGTCACCAATGTACCTCTCACAACAGACAAGAAATGGGTTAAAAAAATTCCTTAGAGTGTTCATCTATGTGGGGAAATTTGTGCCCAATAGCATAACTGAAGTGGGGGAAGGGGTAAATAGAGCATCAGCCCCTTATGAGGGGACACAAAAAACAGCCACTGCCATAGTGACCACATTGCTGCAATTGGCATAGCAGGAGCTGATGCTGCCCCATGTGTTGGCAGCTGTTCCAGGGACAGACCTGTCCTGCTATACCTCTGTGCTCAGCCTCACTGTCTAAGAGCATTACTAGCCTAGAACAGAGGTGTTAACATATAGCTCCCCGGCCAGATCTGGCCCACAAAGAGCTTGGAGCCAGTCTGAGATGGTCTGACCCAGTCAGCAGCACAGAGTAGCAGGCAGCATGGAGCTACACAGAGCCACCTGTCCTCTCCACAGCCCCTCCACCTGCACTTATCATCCCTACAGAGGAGGCAGGCATCTGCAATGATGATAAGCACAGGCAGTTTGAGCTCTTCAGGGGGTAGAGATTTGCAGCCTACAGTAGGGAGCCAGGCCTCAAACTGTGACCAGGAGCAACAAAACATTTCCCAACTCCTGCTCTAGACTGTCTAAGGGACAGGAGAAAATTTTAATAAAGAGGTAGTGTTACCTCTCAGCTCCGTGTTCTTGGGGAACCCTGACACAACACAGCCTGTTTGACTTGCAAAGAATTTCCCCCCCCGCCACCCACCCCACCTGAACAAGAACTGATTATGAAAGACAATGAAGATGCAGTGGGAGACACACACAAATCCCTGCAGATAAAGGAGCAACTGCCCTAGGTCTCATTTGCATCCAAGATGGAACCAGATGACCATTCATTTACATGGGAGATGGAGAACAGAAAGCCCAAAGCAAAGACCACAGTGAATTCTGGGATCAGAGAAGCAGGGGAGCACTGCATGATGGGGAGTCTGTTCTCCCAATGCTAATCAACCCACATTTACACACACCCAGCTCAGCATTTATCAGACAAATTCTAATCTGGATTTACAAAGGACCTTTTCATTTCCAGCCCCCCCCCTCACTCCCCCACCCCTCCCACACACACCTAATTAGAACTAAGCAGAGTAAAGTTTAATAGGCATCTCGGGCCGTACATTCCCCGATCCCACTATGGGAGGCCTAGTTAAACTTGATTGACTAAAACTTGGTTGCCAGATTAGGGAATGCTGAGGCAAGAGACCGAGTCAGAGGGGGTATGGGTAACATTTGAACAATGGTAAAGGGTTCATCACAGCGTACAGCCCTGACCTCAAGTGTTGTTATACTTTTCCCAGGATGACTGGTGGAAGTCCCCCCCCCAACAAAGGTTATGAACACTCCAATAATTGCTTTAAGTCTGTTAAAAGACTATAGTAATATCTGGATAAGTCATGCTAAGCTGAGGCTTGTTCACAAGTAAAAATCCCAAAACCCTGATGCTGCAAACCATGAGGTATCCCATCTAGTATATCTGCTATCCATAAGAATTTCAAGCTGGCTTATAAGTGTCTGGTTACTCCTTAAAAACTTATGTTTTTCCTGGTTGTTAATCAGTTTCTTGAGATGTTCCAAACCAGGCAACCCCTTGTCAATAGAAAAGACAATTATTTACACTATTAAAAGAATGCTTTGAAGAAGCTGAACTGAGGGTATAAAAGTCTGTAAAAAAAAGCAGCAAAGTTGTGCTTCAAGAAGAGAAATCTCTCTAACACCATCCGCTCTTGTTCTCAAGAAGCTGGAAGAAACACATCGTCTCCGTTCAAGGATTGTGCTAAAAACTTTACCTGATGCACGATAAAGTGCCATTGGCTTTTTTGATGGCTTCGTCACACTGCCAACTCATGTTCATCTTGGAGTCCACTAGGACTCCAAGATCCCTTTCCACTTCCATTCCACCCAGCAGGTCATTTCCTAGGCTGTAGGTGTGCTGGACATTTTTCCTCCCTAGGTGCAGCACTTTGCATTTCTCCTCGTTGAACTGCATTCTGTTGTTTTCTGCCCACTTGTCCAACCTGTCCAGGTCTGCTTGCAGCTGTTCCCTGCCCTCCGGCGTGTCCACTTCTCCCCATAGCTTTGTGTCATCTGCAAACTTGGACAGAGTACATTTCACTCCCTCGTCCAAGTCACTGATGAAGACATTGAAGAGTATCGGTCCAAGGACCGAGCCCTGAGGGACCCCACTGCCCACACCCTTCCAGGTCAAAACCGACCCATCCACTACGACTCCCTGGGTGTGACCCTCTAGCCAATTCGCCACCCACCGGACTGTGTAGTCATCCAAGTCACAGCCTCTTAACTTGTTCACCAGTATGGGGTGGGATACTGTATCGAAGGCCTTCCTGAAGTCTAAGTATACGACATCCACCCCTCCTCCTGTGTCCAGGCGTTTCGTAACCTGGTCATAAAAGATGTTAACCAATGTCTTGTACTTTGATATTAACACTTCTCAGTCTCTGCTAAGTATACCTTGTTTAAACGCATCCTAGAATCTCATTATTCTATCATAACCATGATTCTTGCACATCCTACAGCCAATCAATACTCCAATATCCTTTTCCTCATCAGTTATTTTAATTTTTGAGAGTTTATAGCAAAGTTCTTAGTATTATACAAGTGCAAGTCATTTTAACACTGCAGAGCATGTCCCAGGGAACACTATTCAAGACACAAATTTAGGCCAGATTCTATTCCAACTGTTAGACACATAAATGACTTTGGTGCCTAAATATGATCCTATTCTAGCTTGCAGAAGTACGTGGTCACACAGAAGTCACTAAACAGCTTAAAGAGCAAAAGAATTATGACCGCCAGTATTGTGCCCTTAGACACAACAGCTGACAGGGCATGACAGGGGTTATGGAAAGAAAGATTATGCACAATCAGATGCCCTCAAATGGACCTTTAACTCAGAAGGTCCTTCCCAGAGGGGCTGATACAGACTAGGCAATATGGTGATTCCTGAATTGCCTGTGCATGCAAACTAGAAGATCAAAAAGAAACATTATCAAATGGAGTACTTTAATGATGTGAATACATGCAAGACCAGTAAAGTGGAAACCATTGAATCACTTGCTTGTTTGCAGACTCCTTGGTGAGACCTGTATGAAGGAGGACCTTTCTGTAACAATAGAAAGAGCCTTTGCTTGTGCTTGATTCTGGAAAAAACATCTGGTTTATGACAAGAGCAAGAGAAGAACTGGTTCATGAAAAAGACTTAGTGGGTGAGCAAGTCCTCCTCCTCCTTGCTGCTTTTTATGGGACTTAAGGGTAAGATGGCAGTGTACTACAAAAGAAGATGCATTAATAGATTTTCAGGGATTTGAATTGGATGGAATAGAATCACATTTAGATGTCAAATTCACTTATTATAGTCCTTCTAGTTCAATAGATGGAAAAGTATCTAGCCCAAAGAGGATAGGGTCAAAAGAGGTATAAGAATATTTACAGGAAAAAGGTCAAAATTCTGCTCAGTTACTTTGATGTTGATTGGAATTATTTCAGCCCATGCAGTGAAGCCGGCTATGCTACTGGAGGATAAGAAAGCAGAATTCGGCTCAAGAATAATTTAAAGATTTAATTAGTCAACTAAATTGACCTGGCTGAATATTGCCTATTTATGAGTATTGTATATGAACATTACATAGCTATAAGTATTTTTTAAGGGAATATCATAAAACAGGTGTATCACTCTCGCAACCAAAGAACAGTTTATACTTACACTTAAAAGTGTTAGATTTCTTTTGCTTTGAGCATGGGTTTAAAACTAGATAACCTCCTGAGGTCCCTTCCAATCCATTTTTTTTTTTTTTTTATGATTCTACTGTCCATAAGACTTCTTAAATTAAAATTCAATTAATAAAATGTGGTTCCATTAAATGCCAACCAACTTTATACATCATAGATAAAACCTCCCTTTAAAAAAAAGCTGTTAATTTAGGTATTTAAGATAAACAAGCTCTAGTTATTCTGACCAGGCCAATTTAATGGACAGGAGTTTAGGCAGTTTGCAATGAAATACAGCTTTAGACATATCATTGCTCACTCCCATTACTCCCAATCCAGTGAATTGGGGGCAAACTGCATTAGCATAATAAAGTGTCTACTAAAAAAGATTGATGAGTCAGACTCTGAACACTGTTAAATTATAAAATTGCATCAATGAAGCATGGGTTGTCACCCAGTGATCTTTTCTTCAACAGAAAACTGGAAGCAAGAATGCCTGCGCCATTTGAAATTGACTTTATAGCCACTAGAAACTTGATTATGGACAAAGTAATAGTCAAGAAAAACTTATTATGATTTGGAGCCCTAGAAGTGTCACCATTTCATGCAGAGAATGCTATTCATATCTATCATGAGAAACAAAGTTGAAAACAGCGGTATTAAATCAGGTAGCCTCATATAGTTTGAGGATGTCACCTTACATAAATATATACCATGCAAAAACAGGTTCCAGTTTCCCCAAACCTCCAAAGGAAGAGAAAGCAGGGTCAGTTTTGTCCTACCTGAGAAAGTCTCCAACAGGTTGAAAGGTTGGTTGAGACAGCTAAGTAGTTTTAAAGGGCTAAGTCATGGGGCATGCCCGCGGGCCGGATGCAGCCTGCCAAGCCATTCTATCCAGCCCCTGGGGCCCCCCAAAATTTTAGAACATTAATATTTATCTGCCCCTGGCTGCCCATCATACGACCTTTGATGGCTTGCCCAAACTCAGTAAGCGGCCCTCCGCCTGAAATAATTGCCCATCCCTGACATAGCCTATACTAATGGATTTACTGCTGCATGACAACAATGGTGCCAACGTCTCAGAGGAAACCCACAGGTTCATGTAACAATGAAGGGCCCTGCAGAAACTAAATAAACATTGCTAGTTAAAAGTTGTATATGTATATACAAAGCATTTTGTCATGTTTACATTGACATTGGGCATATCTACATTAGACGCTGACTGCACAGCAGCTGAAATATACTGCACAGTAGTGCATCACAGCATGAACAGTGCTAATGTGCAGTACTATTAAGCTATTGCGCAGTAGTGTCACTTAAAAGATTGCCGGCGCTACTGTGCAGTAACTTCAGTTACTGCACATTTATTTAGTACTTGCTAATACAAGTATTAAATAAATGTATAGTAATACCTGCACAGTAGCATCTTGTGTAGACATGCCCATTGGTTGCTCATGTTTATCATTAGTATGTTTGTCTGGGCAAGAATTGGTGGGGAACTATATCTTAAGGTATGGACAAACAAACAGCTTACTGCAGGGTGAAAGCTTTAAGTGTTTCATCCTCCTTCACTGCGGGCTAAGTTACCACAGATTAGTTTTCCACTTACTGCAGTATGCACACAAGCAGTTACTGTGGAGCAACTGATACACAACATGCCTGTGGTAGATTGTTCCTATTTCCATATCTTTTAAGAGGCTCGCACAAGAGTCAGCTGCAAGTGGTTGCTGCATTCTGCAGAGGCTCACCTTATACAATATCAATTGGGCAGGACTTAGACACCAAACGTAGACCTCCCCAAGAATGGTTTGTTCTAAGAGACTTTTCAACAGTGCAGTGCTAAAGAGAGGCATGGTATGCAGACCAGCTGCCTTAGGAAGAGCCAAGAAAGAGAAGGCTAAGATGGAGGAAATCTGGGGATGAGGTGGACTTATGGAAATTCTGCTGAGGTGGACAACAAAAGAAGTGAAGGGTGCCTTATGCCAATTTTGGGAGCATGAAAACATTTCAATAAAAATGGATCATGCTAGGTTTAAAAACATTACCTTATGTTTTTAAAATCTATGAAAATCTGCAGGTGCTTAACCCCGGAAGGTCTCATGCCAGGTCATAGGCAGCCAGGTCTGGGGGGTCACCTCAGGGTTAGGAGAAGCAGCTAAGGTCCAAGGGGAGTGTGCTAAGTCCAAGTGCAGGGAACCCAGGATATCCACTTGGAGAACCAAGGGCACCTATACATGTGCAGTGAGGCTGCTCCGATGTGCTGTAATCACCATGCTTAGTAGCAATTACCATGCTTCCCCAGACTCCAGCAGCACATGTATCAACATCCCCATGCTGAAAAATGGTGGCAGGGGTGATTTAACCAAAGCTTGTTCAACAAGCTTTAAAGCACTGCCACTGCCATTTTTCAGCACAGGGATGCCGATACATATGATGCTCTGGGTGCTTTAATTAGAGTGGCTCTTGGATCCACTCTAATTAAAGTGCGCACCCCACACACACTCCTGGAGCATGTGTATAAATGCGCTGAGACAGAAATCCAGAGGGTCGGGCAGAGTGCAAGTTCAGGAGGCTAGCCAGGTCAGGTATTCAGAAAAGCAAACCAGAATCAGGTCAGGTATCCAAATGGGTCAGGCCAAACTCAGGGTCCATGGACAAACCAGGTCGGGTATCCAGAGAGTCTGTCAGTAGGCCAGTAGCAGCACAAGCCAAGGGTGCAGTAGCCTAGGTACAGGGCTGAAGCTTGTTGCCCAGACACTTCTTATTCCTGGTCAGAGGTTTATATTGGAAGGGGTAAAGGGTCAGCTGACCTAGGCTGGCCACTCTGGTGGCAGGAAGTGAGTGTGTGACTGGGCCCAGATAGAGGTTTTTGGCCACCTGTGTTTGCCCCAGTGTTTTGTTGAGGTGGCAGATCAGGATAAGTAGGCAGACCAAGGCCCTGGGTTCAAAGCTACAACCTAACAGAAGCTAGCTTCTACAGAAGTGAATTTGCTAGTCAGAAATACAAAACCAGGCTTGGGAAACACCCAGAGTACTGCAGAGGGCAATACTGCTAGCTAGACCCCCACTCCTTGTTGAGAGGAGAAACTGAATGAGAGGATAATACAGAAGTAAAACCGGGCAGCTTTGTGCTCTGGGCTGCGGTGGCGCATATGGCAGCACTAGCTGTCATGTGGCTGAGGGCAGCACAACCAGCTGCAGCAGCAGTTATTTTTGCTTCCCCCACTCTCCCTCCTTCCCAAATGCAGCCTCCCGGGCTGCTGCTCTGGTCTCCCACCTCACTTAAACTACTGTAATTTTAATCCAACTCAAAGAATGGGGCAATGGGAAGACTCCTATTTGGAGTGGAGAAATGGTTGGGATGGATTTTGGAACTAGTAGTATCTAGAACATTGTGGGGATATTTGACTACATGAAAGAGATATTGTCTTGCTGAACATTTACATTTAGCAGAATATAGAATATTTGCTATTTACAAAAGCAAATAGTGAGACCCACATGGGCCATCAAAATGTTATCAGGTGTACAAACTCTGAGGCTTCAAGCAGTTGGTATCAAGGACCAGGAAAGAAACACAGAGCATATCTACACATTGCATCTACACATGCAATTTATGTAGTTTTTTGCTCCCAGGCACGCCGTTTGGATGTGCTGCTCTGGAGTTTGAACGTATTGCTCCAGAGTTTATTCGTGCGCAGCACATGAAACCTGGTAGCAGCAGTTCAGGTGGCAGAGGACCCAGAGGAGCAGCTGCCAAACCAGGGCTGCTCCAACTGGGTCTCATGTGTTTCAGGGGCAGCCCCCATGCTGAGGCTGACTGTGCCCCAGCCAACCACAGTACAGCAGGTGGAGATGGGGGAAGAGCCAGCCTAGGGCTGCTCCCCTGTCTCCATGCACTGCGGAGCCCCTACTCTGAGGCATGTGGAGATGGAGTAGCCAGCTGGGGTGTTCTGGCTGGGATGCAGTGGGCCGGCATGCTGAGGCACATGGAGATGGGGGTGCAGGCTAGCCCTATGCTGAAGCATCCTGTGCCCCAGACAGCTGAGGCTGCATCTACACATGTGCTGCTGTGCATGAAAAACTCTGCAGCAAGGTAATGTTTGTACTTTACAAGACTACCCTGCTGCAGAGTTAATTAAGGGCACACGTGTAGACACCAAGATGTTTACTATGCAGTTAGTTAACTGCACAGTAAACATCTCATGCAGATACACCCATAGAGGTACTAACCTACAAAATGGAAAATTTTCTACAGGTCTGGGTCAGATCCCAGTATACTGTGAAAGATGAGCCTCTTTGATATTGTAAGACTAAACTGCAAAACTAAATGTAACTTCTCCTGCAGCCACTACAGCAGAATAATCATAGGAGGAACTCAAAGAAGACAAACAATGAGGACAGGAAGTAGTATCCAAACTTTGATGGACTATGCACACACAATAGTACAAAATAGAATAAACAAGGAGTAGGTAATAGAACAAAATCAGTAGCCTCCCTTAATCTAAGAAACAGGAGAGATCAGCTACATAGCCATATAGTGTTTTGTCTTCTCACAGACATATGACACCAATGTGCCAATTTTTGTGTGTTCACTACATGTTTGACCAAATATTGATTCATACCATCCAAGGTCCCCTAAACCTTCATTAAATTCAATTGACAACTTCTAATTAACAGATTACCCTTATCTTTATTTGTCTCAGTTACTTACTCCAACAACTGATACAAGTATAACAAGTAGATAATTGACTATGCTTGGAACCCCTGTAACATGTAAAATACACATATCCTCTGAATGTGGGATATTACATGGAAAATATTTAGAGAGCATCCTATATCCTAAGAGCAATATACATTCTCAAGAGCAATACACATCCTCAACAAACAGGATGGGGTCAGAGGAGGGGCAGACTGAAATGCTCTGGGTAAGAATACAAGGGGGTCATGGGGAAAGGGACTTAACAGTGGGTGTCTACTACAGATCACCCAACCAGGGGGAAGAGCTGGACCTTTGAATTCTCAGGTCAGCTTATGGAGGCAGTTAAGTCAAGGAATGTGGTCATCATGGGTGAGCTAAACTACCCAGACATCTGCTGGGAGGACCAGTCAGTCCGGTCTAACCGCTCACGTAGGTTCCTAGCCTAGATACAGGACCTCCACCTAACTCAGGAGGTGCACAGTCCCACCAAAGGAAATGCCTCGCTGGACCTGGTCCTGGCCACAGGCAATGACGTGGTGAGGGGACTGCAGGCTCTCAACCACCTGGATAAGAGCGATCATCACCTACTGGAATTCACTATCCAGCGCAGGGTGGCAAAGCCTACAGCAAGGCAATAGCCCTTGACATCAGGAGGGCCAATTTCAATGAGTTAAGGAGATTAGTAGGAGAGGCTTTGAGGTCCCGGAAAATAGGGGAGTTGGCAGTCCAAGACGAGTGGTCGCTCCTTAAGGAGATGATCCTCCAAGCCCAAAGCGTAACAGTCCCAAAGTGAATCAAAGTGGGCAAGAGTGGTCAAAAGCCCCCATGGCTCACGAGAGGCATTCAGGAATGTCTGAAAGCTAAAAAGAGGCATATATCCAATGCAAGGGAAGGGTTATCACCAAGAACGATTATACCTCCACTGCTCGAGACTATAGGGGGCTGCCAGGAAGGATTAAAGCACTGACGGAACTAGGTCTAGTGACCAGGATCAAAGATAATAAGATGTCCTTTTTTAAATACATAGGGAGTAAAAAAGAAGGCACCGGGTAACATGGACATGGACATGGACATGGACATTCAGGACATGCTTGGCAATCTGGTGGCTGCACCAGATGAAAAAGCTGACATCTTTAACAAATTCTTTGCCTCTATTTTTCTGACATCTCCCCCACCCGGATTCCAGACAGACTCAGGAGAGGCACCACCAGGCCTAGGGTCAGGGAGGACCTAGTTAAGGAACTTCTGGTGGGGCTGGACGTGTTTAAATCAGCAGGTCCAGATGATCTCCACCCCAGGGTGCTGAGGGAATTGGTAGGAGTCATTGCGGGACCCCTGGCATGGCTTTGTGAACACTCGTGGTGCTCTGGCCAGGTTCCAGAGGATGGGAAAAAAGGCCAACGTGTTCCCCATTTTCAAAAAAGGGAGGAAGGAGAACCCAGGTAACTATAGGCCTGTTAGTCTTACTTTGGTCCTGGGGAAGCTCTTTGAGAAAATTATCCAGAAGCACATCTGCAAGGGACCAGCAGGGGAGATTATACTCAGGGGCAACCAACATGGGTTTATTAGGGGCAGGTCCTGTCAGACCAACCTGGTGGCCTGTTGCAATCAGGTCACAAAATCCTTGGGTGCAGGTTTCACAGTGGATGTAGTCTTTCTGGACTTTAGGAAGGCCTTTGACACTGTCTCTCACCCCATTCTCATAAAAAAATTAGGCAACTGTGGCATTGATGCCTACATGGTCAGATGGGCCACAAATTGGCTAGAGGGCTGCACCCAGAGAGTGGTGGTGGATGGGTCATTTTCTACCTGGAGGGATGTAGGCAGTCGAGTCCCCCAGGACTCAGTCTCCAGACCTGCACTGTTCAAAATCTTTATCATTGACTTGGATGAGGGGGTGAAAAGCACCTTGTTCAAATTCATGGATGACACTAAGATGTGGGGAGAGATGGACATGCTAGAAGGGAGGGACAGGCTACAACTAGATCTGGACAGGTTACAGGGGTGGGTGGATGAGAATAGGATGGGATTCAATACTGACAGATGCAAGGGACTGCACCTAGGGAGAAAGAACCAGCAGCATACCTATAGGCTGGGGAACTCCCTTCTCATCAGCACAGAGGCAGAAAAGGATCTTGGAGTCACTATTGATTCCAAGATGAACATGGGCCTCCAATGTGAGGATGTGGCCAGTAAGGCTAACCACACCTTGTCATGCATCCACAGATGCATCACGAGCAGGTCCAAAGAGGTAATCCTCCCCCTCTATATGACACTGGTCAGGCCGCAGTTGGAGTACTGCATCCAATTCTGGGCACCGCACTTCAGGAGGGATGTGGACAGCATGGAGAGGGCCCAGAGGAGGGCCACTAGCATGGTCAGAAGCAGCAGGGCAGACCCTACGAGGAGAGGCTAAGGGACCTGAACCTTTTCAGCCTCCACAAGAGAAGGCTGAGAGGGGATCTGGTGGCCATCTATAAACTTACCAAGGAGGACCAGTGGGGAATGGGAGAGTTCCTGTTCCCCTGAGCACTACCAGGAGTAACTAGGAATAATGATTGAGAGTAGAGTCAGGCTAGACATCAGGAAGCATTACTTCACAGTCAGGGAGGTTAGGATCTGGAACCAGCTTCCAAGGGAAGTGGTGCTCACTCCTATCCTGGGGGTCTTCAAAAGGAGGCTAGATAATCACCTAGCTGGGGTCGTTTGACCCCAGCATTCTTTCCTGCCATGGTAGGGGGTCGGACTTGATGATCTGCTCAGGTCTCTTCCGACCCTACCAACTATGAAACAACTATGAAACTATATTCCTAGCATGCATGCATCTATCCAACCTCATCACTGGGAACATATGAGTGATGAACAGAAATGTCTAGAGTAGATGTGTTTGAAAAACATGCTTTAGCTCAACCATAAGATAAATGTTTGATGCAAAAAATATTGGGCAAAATATATGGCTTGTTGCTTGATATTCAGAAAGTTATGCAGGACATTATCACTATTGCCTAAGTCTTAAAACCTATCTGTCTATAAAACAGGAACCACACTAAAACCTTGGATCTAAGTTTCCCTAAATTATAGCAGAGTTTTACTCTAGGTTCTTATTTTTTCTACCTTTAGATAATTCTATCCCTAATGAATACATTGATTTGCTCTACAATACACTTATTGTATTCATTAGTCAAGACCACACCTAAGATTCTAGGTGTATTCATAGGATCAGAGGATAATAGAAAACTAGGGCTGGAAGAGACCTCCTGAGATCATCTTGTCCAATTCCCTGCTCAAGAGAGTCAGCATTTGTGTATGCAATTATTTTGTCTCAAGTGCAGAACTTTTGACTTGTCCTTGGTGATTTTCATCTGATTGATTTTGGACCGTTTCTCTAGTTTATCCACATCATTCTGGATCCTAGCCCTATCCTCCAAAGTGTCCGCAACTCTACCAAATTTGGTATTATCCACAAATCTGTTAGTCATGGACTGTCTTATCATCCAAATAGTTAATGAAAATATTAAATGATAACAGACCTAAGACAGACCTCTGGAGAACCCCTCCTCCAAGCTAGATATTGAGCCATTGATGCATGATGATTTAACCAGTTATGTATCAACCTTACAGTACTTTCACCTAGATGATATTTCCTTAGCCATCTAGTCTGTGTTTCCTTAGCTTATTAAGGAGAATATCCTAGAAGGCTTTTCTAATGTCAAAATATCTTACATCCACTGCTCCTCTTGACTATCACAGAGCCTGTCATCTTATCATAGAAGAAAATAAAGTCAGTGAGGTATGACTTGCTCTTGGTCAGTCCATACTGACTGTACCTGATAACCTTGTTCTTCTCTACATGCTTCACAACAGATTCCTTGAGGACCTGCTCTATAATCTTTCCAGGTATTGAGGTCAGACTGACTGGTCTGTAATTCCCAAGATCCTCCTTCTTCCCTTTCATAAAGATGGGAATTATATTTGCCTTTTTTCCATCATCCCAAACCTTGCCCAGCTGTCTCAAGCTCTCAAAAAGAATAGTCAGTGGTTCTGAATTTACCTCAGCCAATTCCTTCAGTATCCTAGGGTGCATCACATCTGGCCCTACTTACTGGAAAGCATCTGGAGTCTCTAAGTAATCCCTAACTTGCTCTTCCACATTTAGGCTGTTTATCTCCTTCCCCATCTTTGCTTGCACCTGTCCTTGTCATCTGGTAGCTGACTTTATTCATGAAGACTCAAGTAAAAAAATCATTAAATAACTTCATCCTTCTCTGCATCATCTGTAATAAGATTACATTCTGCATTCAGTATGGGATATACACTGTCTTTGGTTTCCCTCTTATTTCAGACTTACTTATAGAATCCCTTTCTATTGCCTTTTATGTCCCTTGCCAGTTGCATCTCAAATCATGCCTTGGCCTTCTGATTTTCTCCCTTCACATCCACTTGCCTACGAATATAACCAAGATTCCACTTTTTGTAGGATTCCTTTGTGAGTTTCAACTTATTAAACAATATAACAAGAAAATGAAGGCAATATGAAGGCAAATGGCTTTCAAAAATATTCTATTCTATTCTTAAAATTCAGACCCTGAAAAGAAAGCAAAGAAAATGCAAGAGGAAGCACATAAAAAGAGATCAGCCTGTGACTGACTATCCAGCTGTGTAAACAAGTTTAGTGACTTCTTTTATCTCTAATTGGTCTTCTACACTGGCCTTTCTTGTGCCAAAATCACACACTTCACATTAATTCTTCAGTAACTTAGCATGATTTCCGTATGGTATCAGTTCAAAATGTGAAACTGATATGGTAGCACTTGCAATGTATTAACATTTCTTTTTTTACAGTGAACATCAGCCACTATCTATAGTTATACTACTTCAACAGTCTGAAAATAAGGCAGATTTATATGAATGAATGTGGTAAAGGAGCTAAATACTTGCTTATTCTTGCTACATGAGAAACAGCAGATCATCAGCTGGTCTGAAGTGGCACAATTCCACTAGCTGCAATAAAGCTACGCCAGTTTCCACTGGTTCCCTAGTGAGTTTTTAGATAAAATCCTTCTTAAAAATTAGGACTAGGATGCTGTAATATTAGGAATATGGTGTAGTTATTTATGTTAGTCAAATTTACAGAAGACTGTGAGGAACTTCTGTGAGTGAAGCAAGCTAAGTAAATGGGCAAATGAAGATCATTACCAATAGATGCAAAGTGTTGCAAATTGGGGTTGGATGGGGGGTGGTAGGGTGGGAATAAACTACTCATATAGGTTATAGGGTCCTAAATTAACTGCATCAAAGAAAGAGAGGGACATGAGAATCACTGCATATATGTATCAATGAAGACCTTTCTAAGTGTACAATTGTAGTAACAATGCAAACTAAAATGAAATTTCCCAAGAAAGAGATAATGAATAATATGAAGAATATTATGCTATCTTCACTTAATGCAGTGATGTGATTTCACCTGGAACACAGTAGAGACTTAATAAAAATAGATGATGAGAGAAAGGTAGGTCTCATCTTGTCTCATCTCTTCAATAATAAGGACAAGAGGATATTTAGATGGGAAATGAAAAACCAAGAAAATGAATTAATTTGTCAGAAACCATGACATTAACTATGAAACTCATTGCCCAGGAAGTTGTTGAAGACAAGAACACAGCCAGATTCAAAAAAAGATATCAGACATTTTTAAGGATATAAAAAATTACCAGAGTTATCATGAAAACAATCTCTATTGGAATTCAGGATTACATCTATGAAGATCATTTCATATTTCATTTTACCACATAGTAGGGGGTTCTTACAGCTTCTCATGAAGCGACAAGTATTGACCAATATCAGAGAAAGGTTGCTCAACTAAACCACCTTTGGTTATTACCCACTATGGCAATTTCTGTCTTACTAACAATTGGCTTCCTCTAACAAAACACAAAAAACTATGCCTTATAGGGTCGAGGTGGAAAGCAATATTCTGCTGAATGTAAAATATAGTTATGCTAGATCATATTACTGGAAGAATTATAGCTTTGACTTTTACTGTTTTGTGCAATTTATTCTACTACTTGTCAATTAATTGAGAAGCATGGAACCTTTTGACTCCACAGTATATTTAAATTAACATAGTAACACACATTAAAATGCCTTTATTAGGAGTTTTAGCAAATCAGTAAGGAAATACCTTACTTTCCTTCAGAAATTCAGTTCAATATACAGTAATAAGAACATACCCAAGTGGCTCCAGCTAGGCAGAATCACTCTGAGGCTGTGTTTGGACAGGAAACTACTGAAAAAGTATACTACAAGGAAGTAGTACCCTATTACTCAGAATCATATTTTTGGATATGTCTAACTACTGGATATGTGACACCATTGTCATCCTTGGATCATCACATTGCCCAGACAACTAAACATGGCCTACCATACATGTTCAGAAATAACATAATTATCCATTTACCACACATGTACCATTTCCCCCTCCAAAAAAACCCCCCAAATTGGGGAGGGGGGTATCAAATAGAGAAGCTGATTTTTTGCCTGGAATAGAAATCTCTTGCTATCATTCCTGTGCCACAGGGCAGCTACAATGGCATTACTATTCAGTAGGGCTGTGTGAAATTTTACTGACTGTTTCATTTCAAGGCTGTTTTGACTCATTTTGAGTTTGAAACAGCTAAATCAAAATGAAACAAAGGGCTTCGAAACAGCCTTGAAATGAAACAAAGGCAGTCAAAATGTTTTAAAAGTTTCTAAACATTTCGAATTTCAAAGCTCAAGCTGGGCTTGCCTGCAGGGAAACAGAAAGTAAGGAGAGAGGGGAAGGATTACTCTCATATTGACTGTGTAGCTGGCCAGTCACTGTCATCCGTCCCTGAGGTGCCTTCCAATCCCAGTGCTCTGGGGGAGGGATGGAAAAACAGCATAAGAGGCAGCGTTGTTTGAACGGGCTGCTTTCTGCCTTGGAGTCTGATAGTTACTGAGTTATCTTCCAGCAGCTGAGGAGCATTAGACAACAAAGGCTACTAGTACCATTGATTTGATTTCCTACTTGCTAGCCTAGCAAGTGGGATTCCATAGTACCTTCTGCTTTCTTTTAGACCCTTTTATTTTATTATTATATTCATTGATTTAGTTTTTTCAATTTCATAATTATATTGGATATTACAGAATTTATATAGGAAGGGAAATATATTTATATTTTATTTCTAGACATTTATATCTAGCAGCATATTATACTATAGAGTTTATATAGGAAGGAAGATACATATATTTTTATTTCTATATATTTATATCTTGCGGCATATTACATCATGAGTTTATATTGGAATGCAGATACATTTATATATTTTTAATAAAAACAAGACACTATGAAACACACCATGAAGCAAGCAAGGTGGAAAGGCAGCTGGCAAGCCTTCAGGGCGGGGTGGAAGAGGGGGGAGGGGGTAGAGGGAGAGGTGTAAGTTCCCCCCACGCCCCAAACTGAGATGCAGCCTCTTTCCTACAACTAGCAGGGATGAGGCTTCCAAAAGCAGCAATGAGAGGGGAGTAGTGCCAGTGCCACTGTCTGTGTCTGCGACTGCATCCCCTCCAAGAGCACCAGCCATAAACCACCCCCCACACCACCACCACCACCATGACAAGCACCAGCACGCACCAGCACCACCATGACAGTCTCCTCCACCCACATTTCACTTCCCATGCTGAGCCTTCCAGTGCCAGAGGAAGATCTGGAGCTAGATCTGGGTGCCCTAGCAAGGGAAATTGTGGGGAAGGAGGGAGAATCAGCTGAGATTGTGCTCCATGCCCTTCAAGTTTCCCCTCGAGCCAGGTCTCCTTCCTCAGAAGGCACTTCAGAGGAGGCTGAGGTAGAGGTTGTGGAGGTAAGCAGCTCAGCTGAGTCCACTCCAACTGTTGCTGTGCCTCTGCCTGCTGAGAGGGAAAGTGCAGCATCCACACATGCACCCGCACCCCAGAAGCAAGCAAGTAGTGTGGTCTGGGATTACTCTGAGTTGGCAGATGATCCCAAATACACTATCTGTCTACACTGTTGAGCCAAAACCAACTGGGGCAAGGGAACAAAACACATGAGCACCACAGGGATGCTGATACATCTCTGCAAATACCACCCTATCGCCCTTGCTCCTCCTCAGCCTGGCACCAGTGGAAGCATGCCCAAAGGGAAGTCCCCATCTCATTCCAAAGCTCCCATCCACCCAAAGCAGAGGCAGGCCACCCTGGAACAGTAGGGCAAAGAAACATAGAAAGTGGGGCGCATTGCAAGGGTGAGCAAGATCACCCAGAGCACTGGGGAGATGCTTGCTGTAGATGGCCAGCCCTTCTCCTTCATTGAGCAGTCAGGATTCAGGCAGCTCATGGTGCTTGTGGCCCTATCCTACCAAGTGCCCACATGCACCCTCCCTGTATGAGGCATGCAGGGAGCACTTGAGGGAGAAGCTGTGCAAGGTAGGTCTGCAGGTGGCTTTACACTTCACCTCAGTCATCTGGAGCAGCTGGGGTGGAGATCATGCCTCTCCCTCACAGGGCACTGGTGTGACCAGTCAGGCTGTCAGTGGGCTCTCCTTCAAGCCAACGTGATGGATGAGTCCCACACAGCAACAGAGATCATGGGGGCCATGAACCACTTGGCGAAGCAGTGGCTTGTTGGGCAGGGCAAGCTCACCCACAGGTTCATGGCCACCGACAATGGGGCCAATATGGTCAAGGTGGTTCATGATGACAGCTTGTTGGCATCCACTGTGTGGCACAGAAGTTCCACCTCATTGTCAGAGACACCTTGGAGCGGGACAGGGCTGCCAATGATGGCACCAGCACCACCAGCAAGCTCATTTCCAAATGCAGGAAGTTGGCAGAATACTTCCACTGGAGGGGGGCAAGATGCTGAAGGACAAACAGGCAGAGCTCAACATCCCACAGCGCAAAATCATGTACGATGTGGAGACTCAGTGGAACTCCACATACCTGATGCTCAAGAGGCTGGGGGAAAAACAAAAAGACATCCATGAGATGGCCTTGCTCAGGGAGATTGGGATCAGTGGCCCCCTTAACAGAATCTAGTGGGATACCATCTCCCAGATCTTGGTGGTCCTGAAGCACTTGCTCTAGGCCACTGAGACCACCAGCACTGGCAATGCCCTCCTTAGCCAGTTGATCCCTGTAGTGAGAGACCTTGAGAACCAAATGCAGAAGTTCCAGGAGATCCAAGTTCCTAGCTGAGGCAAGCTGCTGTCACCAGCAGTGCAGGCACTGCTGAAGTGGCTGAGGGAGGGCATCAAGAAACAGCTGCATCCATTGCAGTCCAGTACAGTCCATGTGCTGGCCACCATGTGTGACCCAAGGGTGAAGGGCAGCATATGCAGCAGCCAAACCCTGGGTCAGTGGATGGAGGTGCTGGTGAAGAGTGTCAGGGAGGCAGAATGGTGGAGGCAGGAGGACATGGAAAGTGGGGGATCCACTGTCCCATGCTAGCATGCCATCTACCAGCCAGTCTCCTCCTCCACCACAGGTGCTGCCAGTATGGGCTAAGGGCATGGCTTCCATGGTGGAGTGCAGAGGCACCAGGCCCAACCATCAGGCAGGTAGCACTCAGGCCTTGGTGGTTGCTGATCTCGCCAAGGGCATGGAATCACTGTTGTGCGACCCCTTGGCCTACTGCCCAAGCTGGAGACAGATGTGGCCAGATCCGGCTACTGTTGCCCATGAACACCTGTCCTGTCCAGTGTTCAGAGCAAGAGAGTGTTCAGCATTGCCTGGAATGTAATGACACCCCACTGCACCTGCTTGGATCCTGGTTTGTTGGAGCAGCTGTTGTTCCTCAAGGTGAACCTCCTGCTGCTGGGGTTCCCCAAATTCCAGGTGCAGATGAAGTGAATGCCACCCTCCTCACTCCATCCACAGCTATTTCCTTTTTTCATTTTTTAAAAGGCATTAATGCCCTGCTCTAAGAGCTAGAGGGGGTGCTCACTGCATCACCAGGCAGCAGGGGAAGAACATGACCCTGCTGAGCTTCCATGCCAGGATGAACATGGAGGTATGGGCTGGGGCTACGGGGAAGGGGCAGGCCCCAGGTCCTGGGCATGACCACTAAAACTGCACTCTGCCAGAGTCAAGGAGGCCTGGTGGGACTGCTGGCAGTGCAGCAGCCCGTGTAAATGCCAGGACCAAGGATCCCCCTAGTGAAAGGTTGGTAGGAGATGCCATAACCTCCAACTACTACATGCACACACACAGTCCTGGCTGGGGAAAGCTCAGACCTGTCGCATCTTTGACAGATCTGAGGCTTGCTGGTTGCAGTGGAGTTGTGAGACTCCAGGTGAGCTCAACTTAGCTGCCTACGATGCCAGCTTTTGGGTTGAAAAACCCTTTCTCAGGCTGAGGAAGCACCTGCAGTTGGTGTGTCTGTGTGCTGTTCCTGGATGGAAGGAATAGTAAAGAATCCAGAGGCTGGCATGCAATGCAGGCAAGAAAGCCAGTCAGTGAAAATGGTAATGGAGGCATCATGGGTTGAGGGACAGGCTGGGGTGGTGGGGGAAAGGGGGATGAAGCAACGCAGGTAAAAGTGGAGAGGTACCTGGGGCATCAGATGTCTGGCAGGTTGTAGTGTGTCATAATTCCACTGTCTATATGGAGTCCATGAGTTTCTGTACCTACTACCTAGGAGGCTGATGAAGTGCAGTTCTTGTCTGTGAAAAGTGGGCTGCTCACCTTCTCCCCAAACCAGGTGCAGCAGTCTGGGAGCTAACCTTGCCTGTGTTGTCTGTGAAAAGTGGGCTGCTCACCTTCTCCCCAAACCAGGTGCAGCAGTCTGGGAGCTAACCTTGCCTGTGAATACTAAAGTAAAAAAGGCATTGAGTACTTCAGCCTTCTCCTCATCATTTGTCACTAGGTTGCCTCCCCCATTCAGTAAGGGACCCACACTTTCCCTGACCTTCCTCATATTGCTAACATATTTAAAAAAAACACTTCTTGTCAGCCTTCACATCCCTTGCTAGCTGAAATGCCAATTGTCCTTTGGCCTTCCTGAATTCATCCCTGCATGTCCAAGCAATTCTAATATTATAAAAGCCTTATTCTGTCTGTCTGTCTGTCTGTCCACAACACTTTATTTGCGCTCTGATTGGCTGACTGAAACAGCCAATCAGAGTGTGAATAAGTGTTTGGACAGGAGATGGCAGAGTGGTGGAGCACTGGCATGACAACAGGGACACACGGAATGGAGCGGGGGGCAGGGTGAGGCCAGCATTGCTTATCAAAAATGACAAGATTGTTATTATTTCTCTTAGACCTCTCTGAAAAGCATTCAATCACGGCTTCCTGCAGCCATTCACTGTAGACTCCAGACCAAGAACTCCATTTTCAAATGTCAATTTCTACTATTAAATTAAATGAAAATGTGGATCAGTGTGATACATTATCATCTAAAGTAACTACTGAGGAAATCACTTGCGCAATGCTATTAGCATAGCCTGCCACTTCTTAAAAGGCTTTAGTGTACAGAAACAGATTGTGTGGTTTGCTTGTGATGGCTGCATACTGAAATGCTTCTTCTGCCAAGATTCCAAATACCTAATCTACCCCTCACCTTGGATAGCTTTTTGAGATGATACTTGGAACTGATGACAACACAGCATGGTGTGAGCACATTTATTAGGGGTAGGGAAACTAGACTTGTAAGGGTCCTGATTCTAACAATGACTCCCTCTGTGGGCTTCATTAATATATGTAACTCCTTTTCCACCACCTTGAAAAGAGACTTAGTTAATATTGCTAAAGCAGAAAGAAATGGTATTATTTGTTCACGGAGGAAAATTCATATTGTGTTTTGTGTGAAAGTCCATGTAATAGGGACAACAGAGAAAAAAACTCAGTCAGGTTTCCCCCTTATGTATTTTTCCCTGAATTCTTCATCTGATTGGGCTTTGCCCTCCTTAGAGGAAAAAGAGGCCCTATATCAACAGTTCATGTACCTACCAAAATTAAAAGGTTCATTCAGGAAGCACAGAGCATCTGCACAAGGAATTTGTGCCTTTACATATGTCCCTTGTTGCCCCCCCATCCATACAGATGGGTCTCTTCAATGTAGCTATATTGACACTGTGCTGCAATGGGCTCCCTGTTCCACAGTTGCCTCTGGAATTATCTGGAAGATGAAGGGTCCGCTGCAAGGTGAGTGGCTTTGCAAGTAGGTTATTACAGCATGTATAGCATTAGCTGCCCCAAATATTACTCAAAAGGAATTGGAAAGCTGCACCTCCAGAAATGTAATACATCTCATCCAACACCAAATGCCCTGATGGAATATACGTAGGAGAGGCCAAACAACAACTTCACACTAGAATGGTGTGTCCAGGTAAGTTTTTCTACCAGGAAACTAAACCTGGAGGATTTTCCAAGACCACTTGAATGTCTGCACACATCCAGAACTTACCCTTGCTGCAGCCCTGTGAGAGCTGGATGCCACCTGCTTACAGCTGCTGAGCTGCACCATGCCAGGGGGTTTGGGGCATGGTGCCCTGGGGGAAGCAGAGCCCCGGGGGGGGTTGGGGCATGGCGCATCCCAGCAGCTGCAAGCTGCTAGCATTGACCACTCCCAGAGCAGCTGCAGCAGGGGTGGGAGGCCACTGCAGACTCGGGCCAGTGGCGGCACCAGGCTCTTCAGGGGTGGGTGAGTGGGGCCTGGCCCCACAACCCTTTCACCTCCCCTCAGCCCTCCACTCCACTCACGGCCCTTTCCCCTCCCCTCACAAACTCAGACTTACCTGCTCCGGGAAGGGCAGAGCGCGCCTATGCCAATCGCATAAGATCAGCCTATGCCGATTGCATATATGTGAATTTACCTCACATATAATGAATTTCAGGTATTAAAGAGTCATTGCATAAGAGCGAATTTGCATAAATTGAACCTGCATAAATCAAGGGAAACCTGTATACTCAAGAACAAAGGAAGTCACTTACTAGCCTGAACTCCTACCTGGTGCCAATGGAGTGATTTAAAATATACACCATTGTCAATCAGATGAGAATTAGGCCCCATTATTGTAAAATTAGCTTTAAACCAGGATAGTAATAAGAGATACTGATGATACTGAGATACTGATACTCCTGGCAACCCTAAGACGGTTAGTTCCTTGCTGCCCCTTCTTCAGAAGTCAGTATCATGTTTGTGGGGTCTCCAAAAGGTCACAAAAGGCTCCCTTACATAAATTAGTCTTTGATCCCATAGTAATGGGAGTCACCCAGCATAGGAATTAACTGGCAAACTCTGGATTCACAAAAAACATTTTTCCTCCACCCAAGAGATGAAAGACCCCATCCTGTGAGCTACATTCCTGGAGGGTGATGAGTGCTCTCCAATCACACAGTAAAATAAGTAGCTTCTAAGACATTTGCAGCACCTTTAAGGTTTGAATTCTGAAACAGCAGCTTCAGTAGCTCAGCCAGTAGAGGGAACCTTGACACTTGAGGAGGTGAAATGCAATCCAGTAGAGGGCAATAGTACACAGTACACCTAAGCATAAGAAACAATGTAATTTGGTTGGAGACAGCAGCCTCCACATTTCCTTTAAGATATGCATCCACTCAAAGAATAGGTAGATTTAGAGGTGGAGGGGAAGTGGGGCGGCTGTAAATGAGATAAGAACAGGAGGGTATAATGATTTGCTCAATCCTGTTGCCTTAGTTGCCATCACAGAAATGAAATAAGAGTTTCTGGGCCAGATCATCAGTTAATGCAAATCAACAATGTCCATTGATTGCAAAGCTATTACTCCAATTGTACTACCTTAGGATGTACAGACAAAAAGAATACAAAGGATTTTACTTTTATCTTAAGTTCACACCTCACTGGGATAAAAATATGAGAGTACACATGCAGGAGAAGACAATAGTATTAGAAAATATGTGCTGGAAAGGCCACTAAAATGACATTTTTGTAGCTTTGAAACCTGCTTGTAGTAAGGGTGGAGAGGTAATAAGTTTTAAGATTTTAATATGCCTGTTAGGAATTTGTCCTTCCAAGCAAATCATTATACCCTCCTGTTCTTATCTCATTTACAGCCGCCCCACTTCCCCTCCACCTCTAAATCTACCTATTCTTTGAGTGGATGCATAAAGTTCCAGGGTTTTCTGAAGTTCCTCAGAGAAAAAGAACGCTAATATAGGCCATGTACAGGCATTCAGTTTCTCCCGGGAAAGTCACCGTTCTCCCAAGACAAACCACAAGTACACAAATCTTCAGGATTTTTTTTTCCCAGAGCTTCTCCCGGGAGAGTGATGGTATGTATTCTCTTCTGAAAGAAGTCACAGCATAGTTCTCCTGCATCCCAGGATGCTTTCCTCCCATACCCCCATATCTACTGGAAACAGTGTGCACACAGGCTGGAGTTTATTACTTTAGCTAACCCAGTGGTAAAACATGCCTCCTTCACAATCCCACATTGTGCTGCAGGGAGATACAGGCTGACTCTGCGCAGTCCGGGTCAGCCACTCAGAGCTGCTCTGTGCACTGCTGCCATCTGTCTCTGGGCACACTAAGGGAGTCTAAACAGCACACTGAGATGTTTGCACAGGAGCCTTCTGGCTGAGTAGTCTCAGAACTGCAAACTCTGCCTTCTTTAAGGGCTCCACATTTGAATGTCTGTTCAGGTATGTCCAGGTAAGTTTTTCTACCAGGAAACTAAACCTGGAGGATTCTTCAAGACCACTTGAATGTCTGCACACATCCAGAAATTACCTCCACTCCAGTATTAAAAGAAAAAAGTGAACTGTCGTGCTCAATGTTAAAGGTTGCAAAATCTACCCACATCCGATCACTGAGTTTTATAAAAACTTCTATGACAACGAAATCTTCAAAGCATTTGTATTGCTCGTAAGCACAGGGAAATGTTTCTGAAAAAGAAAGCAAGTGTCAGCATAACAATGAAAACTAATTCTGAATATCAGAAAATGGAACTGAAACTTGTAAGCAAAAAATATCAGAGAAGAACTTGGCAGGGGTAATGCCATTAACAGAGCCATACTGAAATAACTGATTACAAAACTAGTGGACGTAGGAAAAGACCTGTCTCTCAGCTTTTACTCAGAGATTTAAAATCTTTTCAAAGAAGTGGCCCTACAGCCACTTCTTTCAAAATCAGTAGATAGATTAAGCGTGAAAGAAGCAATGATCAAATCCTCATCAACCCATGCCAGAAATCAGATATAAGTATAAGTGGTTTTAAAGAAGGAAGAAGGACTTGCTACTCATGAGCACACCTGTTTCATTCAGATTTAAAGTTACAATACAGTTTAGTGTACTTATATAGGAGTGGACAGATGTAACAGATCAGAGCAACAGATGCAGAAATTCCCTCTTCTCCTTTTAAAATCATTTAAAATCATATCCATCAGCCATAACGCTACAGAGGTTTTGCTCTATTTATACTGAAATAGGAACAAATACATGTAATGGTTATATTAGAACAGTTTACTGGTATAATTTAATACTAGTATGACTGTTACCTCTGTCCTTACATATAGAGCATTCATTACTATGCTACCAGAAGAATGGCCTCTGTATTGTGATGCAAGCCTAATACTTCTATATTAATGATTTATTATCATTTTGGCTAGCTTATTTGATTTAGAACATGCAAATGAAGTTTCTCCAAAGTCAGTAAGAATTTCAGATATGATCAGATGATGGGATATATCTAGTCCAGTATTTTTTTCTCCAAGAATAGTAAAAAAAAAATTATGCTTTAGACAACTTTGAACTTTTCCTCTGTTCTTCAATATTACATCCAAAAAAAATTGTATTCTGGAAGTATCCACTGCTTCCCATGTGCCAAGAAACTACTCTCTCTTCATCTGAGTACCTCAAATTCTATAGGCGATAAACACCTGGCTCCATTATAATCTATTGAAGTTTTGTGCTCAATTTGAATGTAGCTGGAATCCCAACTTATTTTTTGACCAGACCCCAAGACATGACTTTGTAATTTAAAAAGCCAAACACTAGAGAAGATCTGGCCAGTCTCACTTACCTCAAGTAACTGCTTGCACCATCAGTAGATTCTTCTGACCCAGAGACCATTGTTGTAGCTAGTGTTCTCACTGAGCCCCTTTTCCATGCACCTAGCTTTTGGACTGTAGGCTTTTCAGGAAAAGGGACTGTTTGTATATTTTGAGGCTCTTTACACACTGGGGCAACAAATAATAAAGCAAAGAATAACCACAATAACAAGCTAGGTAATTTTCAATTATTTACATTGAGGTAGGAGCTGGAATTGCTCCCAAAGATATTCTAAGAAATGGTAAAATTGGTTACAAATGTACAGTGAGACTGGACTTCTGAGAACCACATCAATAGCAGCTATTTTGAAAAGAGAGAAAAAATATACATCATTAGAGATATGCAGTTACTAAACTAATTTGTTTACACACAGCTCTGTTAACCATTTAGGCCTGGAGTTCCAGGAAAGCATGATTGAACCTAATCTCATAAGTATCCACTTAATGACAACCCCTGATTTTTTTCTGAAAAAGATGAAGAAAAATATATAGCTGCATGAGGCATTATGTCCTCAGGAAAAGTCAGGATAGAGATTTGCAACTCATAGTGAAGAGTCAAATATCTTTCTACCTACTCCAGGGTGGGGTGAGGTCATTTTTCATCTTTTTTAAGGATTTAGAAGACAATCAAGTGTCTTACATTGTGAGGTGACTGCAGGCTACTTTTGCTAGTTTCATCTGTTAATAAAGTTCATAATAGTAATAATATTTGACATTTCTATTGTGCCTCTCATTCCAAATCATGTTAATCAAGTTTATATTCAATGAGACACATCTTTTAAAAAGGTAGAAGTTAAATAATGGCAGCTATTTACTAACACTCAGCAACAATATTATAGAGCATTTTAAAGGATCAATTGAAGAAAATTCTTATATCCAACTGAAACAATGTGGGAGGAATTTTAGGTAGACAAAAATAATTGCTCAAGTTGGAATTTAGCCATATGACTTAGGGGCTAACTATTGGTTTCTGAAACAATCTTTTCTTTTCTGTCTTAATCCTTTACAGCCTGTGTATAAACTGGTGCTGCAATGTTAACATCTTACAGAGTTGGTGCTACGGTTGTGAAGACTATTTGGTCCAACATTAAGTGAAGCTGGTTTTTTTTTCTAGTCTTAATATAAGGTCTTCTTAAGTTTATCATGGTGATAGATTAAAATGTATTAAGTATCTACTGTATGAGTAGGATGACCATCACAGAGGACAGGTCCAGGTGTCCTCTGTCCTCTATTGATATGAAACAGGACACCTATATGCCTGTATATATGAGAAAAATAGAGGACATAAAGGTGTCCGGTTTCATATCAATAGAGGACAGAGGACAGAGTAGCAGAAAACTGGAATGTCCTTTATGATGGCCACCCTAGTGGTGATTATACTTTAGCTTACCATCTTTTTGCTACAATATAAGTTAAATGAAAGAAAAGAATCTGCATTTACTGACTGGGGATGGAATTTGTTTCTAAAAAAATTGTCCTAGGCATATACTGTAGATGGCTGATTTTTACGTCCCAATCCTGCTAACACTTAATAATCTGATTAACTTTGAGCACACTGTGTAATGTGAATGTAATGTGTGTAATAGCAGGAGGAACCAGGGAGCGGACTGTGTCTGCAGAGCTGTGCTGATTGTTAATTTGGACTACAACTCCCAGAAACCACTGGGGGCTGGGGCAAGGGGAAAAAGGAAAGGAAGCTTGAGGCTGGACTAAGAGGAAGAGAGAGCAGCTATGCAGTGGAAGCTGGTCAGCCGTACGCAGAGAAGTGCACAGTGGAACTGGAGATCTCGCTGGCTCGGTCAGCCAGGACTGTGGACTGTGGACAGAAGGAGCTGGAATCAGAACTGGGGGCAGCTTCAGACTAGTGTCTGAGCGCTCTAGGGACTAAAGGCTTGTTTGAGGTCACCTCCAGAAGTGTGTTCTTGGGGGCAGGAAATTAGGGTGCTGAGTGTATGTTACAACAATGTTGATATATTTTTACTTGTAATAAGTTCCTTTCATTTGGCCCATTGGATTGTGACCCTAACCCCTATGATTTTCTATAAAAAAGCAGGAACTCCCTCTTGCTTTTTGTGCCAGTTTCTCAGGCTGAAGGTTTGGCATAAATTGGTGGCAGAGATGGGATTCTGAAGGGGGGCTATCCCACAAGTGAGGCAAATGGGGGTTGGTGGTCAGAGGGCATAAGGCACAGGGCAAACTGCTGCAGTGAGTGTACAGATTTTGTTTGTTGTGTGGATATTTGATTGGGGAAGATGAATATCACAGAGGAGTGGGGTACCCCCAGTGGAAGGGGAAAACACACACACCCCATTTAGTGTCTCAGGGTATATAGTCAATCTAGCACCCTACAGTGGGGAGCAACAAGCATGGGGTGACTGGCATGAACATGAAATGGCAGCTGAGTTAATGGGTGGAATGAAGATACTAAGCTAAAATTCCTGAGCCTGTTGCTCACAGGAAAGGTCATGGAGAAGTACTGTGGGCTCAGCAGTGAAGCTACACAGGATTCAAGCACCTGACAGGGTACTTCAGAAATGCTTTGGAACCAGATGCAGGTCCTGACTGGGACCATTCAGCTTCCTTTAATCATAAAGGCTTCAGCAGACTCCGTGCAAGAGTTTGGCATTACCCTAAGACAATTAGCTATAAAGACCTTTCCTTCCCATAAGTCTGCCCTGAGATACAGGACTTGCTGGCCTGTAACCAGTTCATCAGCAATGCTTTCAATGGGAGAAGCAGGTCCAGCTTCAGTTGGGAAAGCCGCATAAACAATGCCATAATGCTAGCCACTGGGATGGAAGTGGTGAGAAAATTGGAGGCCCTATATATCTAAGGTGCTGAAATAAAGGTGCATGTGCATGCCAAGAAGTCAGGAACACACCCCCCAATCCCAGAGTCATCAGCCTTCCAAATGGTGATGGAGACATTGAGAGAGATATGAGATGCATCCAGCTAAAGAAGAAAATAGAAACCAGTCCCAGAGAAGATGTGCAAGGGGAGATCCTCCTGGACCACAGTGGCTGGGATGTCACAGAATGCTGATGGGATGCTGGCACTGTGGCAGCCGTGATCACTTCTGGAGGAAATGCTTAAAATGAAGGTGGTGTTCAAGGCAGAGAAACTGAGGTAGGCAGTGGAGAGGGGCCCACTGCTTATGTCCACTGCTAGCAGACATAAAGGCCCAGAGAATGAAGTGGCGATTCTTGGTGTTACAGGGTTGGCATACTACTTGCAGAGAAACCTAGGAGACTTTCCTTGCTAATTCCTCCTAGATTCAGGTGCCCAGGTATCCATTGTATATAGCCAAGTATGGGAGTACACTACAACAAAGGCAGAAAAAGGCCTTCAGCCCTGTAGGATAGTGGTCAAGGCAGCCAATGGATAAGTATTTCCAATTCTAGGAAAGTAGAGTAGAACAATCAACTTCTTAAGCCTGGGTTGCCCCCAAGTCTGAGTCTAGCTCCTTCAGTCAACAGTCCTTGCTGACCAAGTCAGTGAGATCCCCAGCTCCAATGTGCATTCCTCTAACTATGGCGGACCAGGTTCCTCTGCTCTCTCTCTTCCTCTTACTCCAGTCTTAAGCTTCCTCTTCCTTTTTCTCTTGCCCTCCAGCCCCTGAGGGTTTCTGGGAGTTGTAGTCCAAATAAACAGTCAGCACAGCTCTGCAGACTGCCCCATTTCCTTCTGTTGTTATACGCGTTACATTCACATTGCAATTGCAATAAATAGAACTGCTTGGATAAGTAAAATTGAACATTTGCAGGCTCAGAGATGTAGACAATTGCAAACTTAAGATACTGCACTTACAAGTAAGGAGGAAAGCACTGGCATACCCAAACCCATCTGAAAGGGACTAAATCCCATCGCTCAGTATCATGTGCCATTGGTAAAGAATAACAGGAGGAGCTGAGTTCTGCAAAAACTGAACAAGGACTGTATTAGATTAAACCAAACATTACCATCTCTAATGCTATTCTGTTTCTCTCTCCCTCTGAGGGAGAGCTTTCTGCCTTTTAACTTTTCTTGGATGTGTTGACTTCTGGATTTAATGGAAAGCATAATTTCTACTAATCTAGAAAAACAGTCGTTGTCAACCAGCCAGGTATATTCTTATTGTTCACGCAAATCTAGTTTTATTCCAGTTCCAAGGCCTATCAGATAATGAAGACATATGAGCCATTTTTGACTTGTGATGTTCCAATTATTCAGCAAGAGTTGCATAATTTTATGTTGCATAAATATAGATCTGTTTTCTGTAAAGCCTTGATTAAATCATGAACTGATCCAGTGGGCAAGGATTCTGGAACTCCTTTGAGAGGAAAGTGCTGGTCGAACCAATGTTTATATAAACATTCCTCCTTACAGCACTGCGTTGGGAGCAAGGATACGGCACAGCTAAAAGTCTGAGACCTGGTTTTCCTTCTTGTTTATTCTCTCTCTAGCCCCATGATTCTTAGTGTTGGCTGCCCCGTGTCTTAGCTTCTATGTCAGTGATGCATGGAGCCCAGGCTGGTGTTTCAGACACTCTCCTAGGAAGAAGATGTTGCTTTGAGTTACCCTAGGATTGAGTGGGAGGAGGGAGCGGGTTGACTAAGTCTTTCATGTTCTGAACGCTTGCTTGAACTATTAGGCTACCATGTAAAAAGGGGATACAACTACCACCAGCCACGTTTGAGAGAGAAGGTTGAGGGCGATGCTGCTATTTCTACTGAACTAAATGCTGTTGTCAGTGTGAGTTGCCCATCTATTTGCTCTGGATACTAAAATGACAGAGGTTCCCAGTGTACTGCACTAAGTTAGGTGTGCACGCTCAAAGGAGATGCTGAAATCAGATCATGCAACTGAACCAAGCACATTCTGGTGTCTTGCTCTAAATGCTGCCATGCTTAGTACCTAGATAATCTGGAATACCATTGATTGTAGACAGCTAACTGTCCAGTTCAATAGAAGCATAGGGGGAGATAACACAAGAGGGTTAGCAGTTGCTAATTCTAAGGAATGTGAGTCTGTGTTAAGGTTAACTAGTGCTAGTGATCAGGAAGGATCCTGGTTTTCTCGGTTTAAAATCCAAAATTCTCTGATAAAAATTCCCAAATCCATGTTTTTCCGCAATTACAATGAAACATCACTATATGTTATACATATCAGTTATCAGTTGATCAGGTATCAGTTGAACACAACGTTTTATTGATATATTTACAATTTTAAAGCAATTTGGAAGCCTACCAGTGCCTCAATCATTACAATAAAATTAATTCTAAATACCTATTTTGGCATTTCATTTTGGTTTTTGTACTATAGAAAATCAGAGCGCCTCCTTCCCCCTTTGCTCACAGGGACATGGGTTGAGCTGCGGCTGTCCCTCCACCTTTATGGTGCTCAGCAGTCCTGATATGCCAGTGCCCTGCCTGTGCTGTTGCCCCTCATTCCCAACCCACAGCCACCCATGCCACCAGCCCTCCTAGTGCCCCTCACTCCTGACCTGCTGCCCCCTGGCCCTGCCAGTGCCCCTCACTTCTGACACACAGGCCTCCGGCCCTGCTGGTACCCCTCACTCACAACTCACTGTGCCCCACCCCCAGGCCCCAGCACCCAGTGTGCGAGGAAGGGGGTGGGTCTGTGGGGAAGGGGTGGTGTGGGCACAGGCAATGTGTTGAGGATTCACAGGCAACATGTTGGGGGCAGCTGGGGAGGCACATGCCTCACCCCAGGTTTCTGCACCCATAGTGGGGCACAGGGTATGGGGCTGCAGCCTGGCTGAACCAGCTGTGGCAGAAGCCGACTTCATGGCCCAGTGGGCAGGACCTGGTGTGGGAGGGAGCCCCATGCTGCCATGGCCACCAGGGTGAGGTGCCCTCTGACCACCAAGCAGGTGGGGGCACAACTCCACACCTCTGTGCCTTACCTTGGTGGTCATGGTGGTATGGCATGGTGCAGTGTAGCACTCCCTCTTACATCAGTTCCTGCCTCCTGGGCCGTGGGGGCAGCTCCTGCCAGGAGCCAGTCAGACCAGGTGGCAGCCCTGTGCCCCAAGTCCTGCTGTGAGCACATAAATCTAGGGGGGGTACAATTCTGGGGTACACACAATGTATGCGTGCACATGCATGTGGCACCCCTTGCCCCCTGTGTCATGCTCCCCCCAACCCCAAGCAGCCCCTTTCAGGCTGGAAACCCTGCCACTTTACAAGGGGAAACTCAGTTTTCTGCATTTTTCTCCTTTAAATCTGCATTTTACTCCTTTAAAGGAGAAAATCTTTATTTTACCATGTTTTTCCACAACAAATGGAAAATCTGGATCCCTGATCACTGATCAGTCACATGTTTGGAGTTAATTCCCTTGCTTATAGGCACTGCCCATACCTGCTGCTAGCAAGCTGGTGAGCAGGGGTGTGGCTAAGGTCTGAAAGTCTGGTCAATACTTGCCCTGTTTGCTAGCTATCTAGCCATTGTATAGGCTGGGGAGAAGGGGGGAAAGGGTCCCCCTGCTGCACCTTATAGGCCCCCATATTCCCTCCTCAATCTCCCAATCACTCTCCATTTTCCAGTTGCTGCCCTACTACACCAAACAGCCTGAGAGCAGCAGCAGCAACAACAGTGGTTCCCCCTCCCTGTCTGCTCCTTGGAGTCCTGCAGCCAGCTCTGCCCTGATCCCCCAAATCCAGGCCCCACTGGGCCCCACATCTGCCTGGCAGCCCCTTGGCACCCACCAACGCTCTCCCATCAGTCCCTCCTTCAGTTGCAGGGCCTGGTGGGGACTGGATTTGTGCATACAGGGTTGGCATGATCTTCAGGGACCCCAAAAACAGGCAGGGAGGAGTAATCTACCCCTAGCACCTCTGTCATTCTCAGGATGATCAGGGCAGCAGAGCAATGATCTAGAGTGGAGGAACTGATGGAGGGCAGAGAGAGTGACTGGGGTGGCAGGGAAGCAATCTGGGCAGAAGGGGGCAATTCAGTGGTCAGGGGCAATTTGGGTAACAAAGGGAGCAGAAGCCTGGCAGCTCCTACCCCACCCAGTCCCCCTACCCCTTCCTTCCTCCAATCCTTCCCCCCTCACCCCTTTCCCATGTTCCCCTCCCCTCAGCCCTCCTGCCTCCCTTCACCCTCTTCCCCTCTTTCTCCATTCACCCTGTCAGCACCCACCTGTTGCTCAGCTGTTCCCAGCTGTCCGTTCAATTCCATGGAGTCCTGGAGGACAGCTAGTCCACCTGGGAACATCGCCTCCTTGGATACTGGGGCATCAGAAATTGGTGCGTTTATCTCAGGGGAACACCTAGAAGTTAACTTAATTTGAGCTAGATAGAAAAACTCAAAGTTAATCCTTGCACAAAGTAGGTAACTTTCAGACACACAGAAGGCACTTAGCATTTGTTAATGAGCCTTAATGTGTGATCATTCAAGTGTTAAGTGTTATTAACATGGTGTAATTGTAATGTGTGATATAATCTATAGAAACATATAGTTGGAAGGGATGTCAAAGGTCATTTAATTCAACCCTCTGCACAAACACAGGGGGTGCATCTACATGTGCAATTAATCCAAACAATAAACTCTGGAGCAATTTGAGGCAGAGTAAACTACTCTTGGGTGAAGTGTCTACACACAGGACAGCAACAATTTGAGCTGGGGTGGAGCAGTTTATCCCAGGACTAGGCACACTGGGGTCAGCCCCAGGCTTCAGGTGGCAGTGTTGGGTAATGGAGGGGCTGGCTGGGGCATGAGGGTGCTGAAAGTGTGGAGCTGTATAGCTAGGCAGCAGGCAACGGTCTGGCACCCTGCTGGCTGGGCTAACTGGGCACAATTTACACCTGTAGTTAGCATCTACATGTTTGTTTAATCACAATTCATTACTATGCTGGGGACAGTACTATCTTACTGTAGTGTTAATTAGTTTATTATGGCCTAATATCATCATACCTGTAGATGGTGATGCTTTCCTCTGCAGCTAGTCTACTTCACAGTAAAGCGAATATGTAGACGCGATTAGGATGTACTAATCCTAGACCATCCCAAAAACACAGTTATCCAGCCTCCTCTTGAAAATCTCCTATGAAGGATATTCCACACATTCCCTGGGCTGTATTGTCAAATTGTTCTTACAGTGAGGAAGCTTTTTCTGAGATTTAATCTAAACCTGCTGTGCTGCAGTTTAATTCCATTACTTAGCGTCCTACCTCTCATGGCAAAAGAACAATTGTTTTCCTTCTTCTTTATAAAAGTCTTTTGAATATTTTAAAACTTAATATTATGGTCTACCCCACCCTCCCCCCATCTCCTTTTCTCCAGAAGGAACATACCTAGTTTTTTCAAACCCCCTTCATATGGCTTTGATTCTAACCCCTTCATGATCAGATTCATCACTGTCACTCACCTTTAAACTGGGAAACTCAGCATGCACACACACACACGTGCACACACATCCAAGTAATATCTGCCAACAATATTTATATATCAAAATGCCTGACTAAATTAAAGCTGCAGTGAAGGAACTTCATGCAATGAGCAACCTACAAGAGGCTTTTTTTGTTTTGTTTTGTTATGTTTTTGCTTTTGTGAATAAAAGTCAGTTCTTTTGGTTCTTGCTGATACACTTGGGTTTTATTTGGGAGAATACACACACATATATATATTAGGAGTGCATGTGTGTGAAAACAGATATATAGACGTAGGTGGAGATAGATATATAGATGTAAAGGAGAGGATGCTCAAACAAACCACCTGGATAACTTCACATTCCAGAGTACTGAAAGGTAAATCCAAGAGGTTTTCTTTTCTGTTACTTTGCAGAGGATGCTGGCCTGGCAGTCTTTTTGTTGTCTGTCACTGACAGATCTACTCCTCTTGTATTGTGCTTGTGTCATATTTTATAAATTGCAGAATAGGTCTGTGCAAAGTACCTAGTATTCGCTTCAGATTCGGATTCGGCCAATTCAGGGGACAGAGATTCAATTCAGAGAGCTTTGAATTGATTTGGACCTTTTTGTTGGTCTCTCAATTCGATTCAGATTTGGAGATTCAGCTGCCAAATTGGGCCAAATCTCCTCCGAATCAAATCAGCACCCGAAGCTTCACACAGCCCTACGCAGAGGGTTAGGCACAGTCAGTGCTTAAATATGAGATCTCCAAGGAAATCCCAGTTGCTACAAGAAATGATGATGACGACTCCATAGGTAAGAGACATTTTTTTTTTTAAAGCAATAAGGAACAAATGTCCAAGTGGGTATGCTAGGGGTGCATTCAATTGTTGGAAATCTAATTTCTGGAAGAAATTAAAAACATGAGGTCTTAAGTATTACTTAGGGTCATTTCAGCTCCCATTTTTCTTGGGGTAAGAAGGAGAATCACAGTCTTGCCAAATATTAGTCAAAATACTAACAGTCTATTTGGCAAAATTCCATCCGACTTTTACTGTGCAAGCTGAACAACAATAAGTACTTTTCTGCTAAAACAAATGTTAGATATGATGCCTTGGAGGAAAGCTTGTGTGTTCCTACTGAAATGGTTACATTTCTTGGGTTCTTAAGCTGATCTCAGTGCATACAGAGTGTAAGTATTTTTTTTATTTTTCAGGCAATACATAAAAAATAAGTTATTATTATTTGTATCAAGTAGCAAAGCAGAATTAATCAGGCCATTCTTGTGGATTCTCTCAGAGCATGCAGTTGCCAGGTATTTCCTTCTTATTCACCTCATTACATTTCATTGCTATGAACCCATGAGGCTAGTGAACACATTAATGAAAAATAGGAAGGTGAACAAACATTAACAATACTATTCAGGTTAAAACAGTTTTGCAGCACCAAGGGACACTGCTCAGTATTGCATTCCCACTTCGGTTAGTAAATGCAATGAGAAAGGTGCACTAATAGAATATTAAGATTTTAAAGAGTCAGAAAATAATGACTTAATTGATTATTAATATTTTATGACTATCCCAAAGGCCCCAACCAAACCCAGTTGTACTAGCATGTAGAAAGCATATTAAGGAAGAGTTCCTCCCCTAAGAGTTTATGAACAAACAGACAGTGGTGGGTACATATGAGTGATGAGAATCCAAAGCATAAAGAGATTATGCACCTTCTCCAATATTCCTGGGTGAAATCAGCCCAACAACACATTGTGGAAACAAATTTTCAGGAATGAAAGAGAAATCCTCATAATTTTAAATATACATGCACACTATTTGGAAATATTCCTGATTTAAACCAAGAATTTCAGATGTGCTCTATAGCCTCAACTTTTCACACCTTCAAAAGTGGCCTGTTTTCAGTAGAGGTACACAGACACATCAGTCCCATAACAGATCAGCACCAATATAGGGAAAATTGACAATATCAGAAATCGTTTTTTTTTGCCTGGTGTGGCCAGTAATGTGGCTGATAAATGCCCTGTGTATGCGCACAGGCCCTCATTGTGGGGGAGAGAGCGGGGCAGGAGCTGCTCAGCTGGGTGGGGGAGGGAGCAGGAAAGGGTCAGGAACTGCTCAACAGGGGCAGGGGTATGGAGCCATGAGTGGCTCATCCAGGGAGTTCAGGGGGACAGGGCAGGGGGAGGGGAGGCTCCTGCTGCTGCACGCACCCCAGGAGGGCATGGGGGCATGTGCCCTTGGATTTACAAGGGACAGGGTGGGGTGGGCTACTGCTGTGGGCTGGGCCTGCAGGCTGCACCAGACTCTTCCTGGTGGGGAGCTGAGCTGGGCTGGGCTGCGCTGTGCTCAGGGCGCACAGCAGCAGTGCTGGAAAGGGGTTATGGGGGCTATGATGAATTTTGTGGTGGCTGCAGTGCAACCCCATAGCCTCCTCCCAGTGGCACCGCTGCCTTCCCTGAGCCCAGCCTGGCCCAGCCCCCCGCACCAGGAAGAACCCAGTGTAGCCCTGGCCCCAGGCCACAGTGACAGCCCACCTACACTTCGTGTGCTGATCTGGAGGCACACAACCCCCATGCCCTCCTGGGGTGTGTGCAATGCGGGAGCTGTCCCCTGCATACCTGCACGATCCACTCATAGCTCCATCCCACATCCTGCCCTGGCTGAGGAGTGTTGGCCCCAGCCCCACTGCCTCCCTCACCGCGGGGGCCTCTGTCTGCCCCCGCTTGCCCCTTCGCTCCCCCCCCCCACAGCAGACTTACCAGCCCAATGCTGGTCTTCAAGCTACCCAGCTTCATATTGGAATTGGATCAGTATGGGCCAATATGGCTCCTTAAAAATTGGCCATTGGTATCGGCCCAAAAAACCTCTATCAGTGCAATCCTAGTTTTCAGGAAAGAAAGATGACCTGTCACCCTCTGAAATTTAGGCATGTAATAAAGGGTGATGAACTGAAACTCAAAACTTCTAGCCATTTCTAAAACCTGTGTGGTATATAGGCCCTGTATCTTCAATGTCATGAACCACCATTGTAATCTCTATTTATAGAGGTTATCTCCATGTGCCATCTGTAATAAGTTGCTAAGGCCCCTGCTACACATTACATATATTATGCAATTAAATGATTACTGACAGAATACATTTAGACCAGTCACATGGGCAAGGTAAGACAGGTCAAATGTGCAGAGTAATTATAGACATAGATTTCATAGACATTAGGGCTGGAAGGAACCTTGGAAGATCATTGAGTCCAGCCCGCTGCCCCAGAGGCAGGAAGTCAGCTGGGGTCACAGGATCCCAGCAAGATAAACATCCAGTTGACTCTTAAAGGATTCCAGAGTAAGTCCAGAGTAAGTGCCATCTCTAGCGGCAGTCTTTTCCAGGCCTTGGAGGCTCAGACAGTAAAGAAGTTATTCCTTATGAAGAAGGAAGAACTGAAACAATCTTGGAGGAGTTTGTGACCATTTGACCTTGTCATCCCATGGGGCGCTCTGGTGAACAGGCATTCCCCCAGATCCTGATGTACACCCCTTATGTACTTATAGGCAACCCCCTGAGCCTGCGCTTTTCCAGGCTGAAGAGTCGCATAACTCTCAGCATATCATCATAAGACCTGTTTTCCTGCCCTCTGATCATGCACATTCATAGATTCATAGACATTAGGGCTAGAAGGGACCTCGGAAGATCATTGAGTCCAGCCCTCCGCCCGAAGGAGTCAGCTGGGGTCATAGGATCCCAGCAAGATAAGCATCCAATTTTTTCTTGAAGGTGTTCAGTGTAGGTGCTTGAACCACCTCTGATGGCAGGCTATTCCAGACCTTGGGGGCTTGGACAGTAAAGAAATTCTTCCTTATGTCCAGCCTGAAACAGTCTTGGGGTAGTTTATAACCATTCAACCTCATCATCCCTTAGGGCACTCTGGTGAACAAACATTCCCCCAGATATTGGTAGTCACCCCTGATAAACTTATAGGTGGCCATCAGATCACCCTTGAGCCTGTGCTTTTCCAGGCTAAAGAGCCCCATAGCTCTTAGCCTGTCATCATAAGGTCTGTTTTCCTGACCTCTGATCATGCGCGTGGCGCTTCTCTGGACTCTCTCAAGCTTCTCCACATCCTTTTTGAATTGTGGAGCTCAAAACTGGACGCAGTACTCCAGCTGTGGCCTCACCAAGGCCAAGTACAAGGGGAGAATGATGTCCTGGGATTTGCTTAAGAAGCATCTATGGATGCAAGCCAGCATTTTGGTCACTTTACTAGCCAGGGCATCGCATTGAAGGCTCATGTTCATCTTGCGGTCGATGATGACCCCCAAGTCTCTTTCTTCCGTAGTGCTAGCCAGTGTAGCACTGCCGAGCTTATAAGGATGCTGCAGGTTTTTCCTCCCAAGGTGGAGAACCTTGCATTTTTCAGTGTTAAACACCATCAGGTTCTTGTCCGCCCATTTCCTGAGTCTGTCCAGGTCAGCCTGGATCGCCCTCCTGTCTTCAGGTGGGGATGCTTTGCCCCAAAGTTTGGTATCATCGGCGAACCTGGCCAGTCCAGTTCTGACTCCAATGTCCACATCATTAATGAAGATATTGAACAATATGGGTCCAAGGACAGAGCCTTGGGGGACGCCACTGGTCAAAGGGCACCATGACGATTGACTTCCGTCAATTACCACCCTCTGTGTCCGAGCCAATTCCCCAGCCAGTGGATTGTGGTGGAACCAAGGCCACAATTGGCCAGTTTTGCCAAGAGGTGATCATGGGATACCAGATTGAAGGCTTTTTTGAAGTCAAGATATATGGCATCAATCTCTTCTTCCTTGTCCAGGTGATAGGTCACCTGGTCGTAGAAGGAAATGAGATTGGTAAAGCAAGACCTACCTGCAACAAGCCCATGCTGGCTATCCCTCAGGATGTTGGTGTCGGCCAGTCCATTAAGGATAGCCTCTTTAATAAACTTTTCTAAGACCTTCCCCGGAATAGAGGTCAGGCTGATCAGCCTAAAGTTTGCTAGATCCATTTTCCTCCCTTTCTTGAAGGTAGGCACCATATTGGCCTTCTTTCAGTCTTTGAGCACTACACCAGAGCGCCAGGAGTTCTCAAAGATCTGTGCCAGGGGCTGGGCTATGATGCTCACCAGCTCCCTGAGTACCCTGGGAGATTGTCAGGGCCAGCTGACTTGAAGGTATCCAGCCTCTCAAGGTGTTCCTTCATGAGGTCAGCATGGCTCTCCTCTGGATTCTCTCAAGCTTCTCTGCATCCTTTTTAAATTGTGGAGCCCAGAATTGGATGTACTACTCCAGCTGCAGCCTCACCAAGGCCGAGTACAGCGGGAGGATGACATCCTGGGATTTGCTAGAGAAGCATCTATGGATGCAAGCCAGAGTTTTGGTCGCTTTGCTGGCTGCAACATCACATTGGTGGCTCATATTCATCTTGTGGTCAATCATGACCCCCAAGTCCTTTTCGGCCATGGTGCTAGCAAGTGTACCACTGCCGAGCCTATAAGCATGCTGCGGGTTTTTTTCCCCAAGGTGGAGTACCTTGCATTTTTTTAGTGTTGAAGGCTATCAGGTTTTTGTCCACCCATATTCTGAGCCTGTCAAGGCCCACATATTTTTATCTCACAATAAAAATGATGATCCAGCTTTAAAAAGAGCCAAGCAGCTACAAAATTAGTGCTTGAAAACGGGTAACAGTAATAGATGGTTTCTATCCACCTTTAATTTGAACATGTAGTATGGCCCTAATGCACAACCCTACCCTGGCTATCATTGGCTTGTAACTCTTCAACATTCAAGTTCTGTTCCCCCATTGAGACATGTGGCTCATTATTAGAATAGTGGCTAATCTATAAAGTTAAAAAACAAAACAAAAACAATATTGGAGGAAGAGGGTGTCCTGGTTTTGTTTTTGAAATAAGGCTTTGTCATAGTTTTTCCCAGTGATTCTACAGCTGAAATTCCAGGAAGCACAACACTTAAGCGTGGTATGGAAATCACCTCCATTGAGGAGAAGTGACTGGAAAGGTTTCTTCAAACTTTTGTTTTTATTTAACTTGGTCCTGAAATGTCATTTTATGATACACTGAAATGTTTCATGTCAAATGTACAAACAGCTATGTCAACTATTCTGAAAAATTCCTGTTTTTGATTGAAATGTTTTTCTGCCTTGGACCTAAATTCACTAGTCATTTGATCAGCATTAAACTGTACTTTTAGGTAAAGAAACAATTCATCTGAAACTCTTCCATTTGTTACCCCAGACATAGAGGAGATGGCTGTGGCACTCTAAAAAGAGAATCTAGGCCAATAGTTCTGCATGAGGGTGTTGTGGCACCCTCAGGTGCCACCAGGTCATTTGAAAGGTGATAGAAGGTGTGACAAGATAAAGAGATAAGTGCAGACTCAGGCTGATCTCTGCTTGGCTGATTCCCAGTTTCCACTGCTCAGCCCCTCTGCAGAGATAAGCACTATACTATATAAATTAATTTCTAAATTTGGCTTCAAAATTCACAATCTGAAGGGTGCCTCAAGTCCAAAAAGGTTGAAAACCACTGATTTCAGCTGTAGACTGAGCAGTTCGGAATTACGGAGCTGACAGAGGGAAAAAAGCTTCAGAGCTTGGTTTGAGCTGAATCTTATGCTATCTTATTGTTAATGTCTTTGTTAATGAAGCTAAGCCCCAGGATCAGGGTGAGTTTTGATTCCCTACTGTGTCTGAACTACCCTTTCAGCCGGGTGGGGAAAAGCACCTGCTGTTTTTCACCTCAGATATTTGCTTTACACAATTTTCACTTATCTTGTTGACACATTAACAGTCTAGTAATTTCTATTCTCCTCAAAACTAAGGTGCCTAATGAGCAATCACAAAATCTTGTCTTACTAAATCAGTGCTAATTATAGTAGCAAGCGGGGTGGGGGGCAGGGAGAAAAGCATTTTGTTGAAGAGCACTGTGACTTTGTTCCAAGCAGAACGTTGCAATGCCTGCCTTGGCATCCCACTTGGGGTGTCAAAGTGTTTGTAGCAACAAACTGCTATCCCCAGGCTATTCTATGTATAGACAACCCTAAAGCAGTCAGTGAAGCAAAGCACAGATTAAATCATTACCGCATGTCTACACTGTGGAGTAGACTAATTAGCTCTGCAGTAAAACATCAGCATCTACACGTGCAGCCCTATTAGACCACAGTAAACTAATAAAATCCACAGCAGGATAGTACTTGTAAATAGTACTCCTACTGCATAGTTTTTTATTGCACAGCAATGCCCAGGTAGGTGCTAACCTGGGAGTAAGTTGTGCCCGGTCAGGCCAACCAGCAGGGGGCCATGCTCCTGCCTGCTTCCTAGCCATATGGCTTGGCAGCTGCAGGAGCCTTGTGGCCTAGCCAGCTCCTCCACTGTACACCACCACCACCTGCTGCCTGGGCCTGACCTCTGGTACCCCTTGCCAGCCCAGGGTTACCCCTCAGACCCTTGGTCACACTGCTATCACCAGCCAGAGCCTTAGGCTGACCCCCATGCCCACTGCCAGCCTGGGGCTACCACCTGGCAGTTGCTGCGACCAGAGTCTAGAGCTCACCCTGTCTGCTGCAGGAGGGGCAGAGCAGGGCAGGAGCAGTCCTGGCCTAAACTGCTCCTCTCTAGCTCAATTTGCAAATTGCGCCACAGTTTATTCAGTCGCCTTAATTGCATGTGTAGACAGGCCGTAAGAGATGCATACAACTGTATCAAATAGAAAAGAAATCCTAACAGTAAGTCACAACATTTCAAGCATATGTGAGGGATGGGAAAGGGAATCCTAGAATTCTCCCAGAGTAGTAACTGTTGCATCGTTCTTAAAAGAGCCAATCACAGAGCTTTTGGATGAGGCTCCAATACATCTTTTTTCTAGAGTTCTGTAAAACACCACCTTCACTCTATTAAAGAATATAACCATTACCTCTTCCAAGAGGTGCACAAAGCAGTCTGATAGTTTACTGCAGTTAGGGTTAAAAGGATAACTGGGCAGTTCTGCACCCTGCCAAGGCCAGCAGTGTAGCAGCTGCTATTTTTGTTCCTCTCCCATCCCTTGTTAGTCAGGCTACTGGTTAGGGCTTAATTCAGTGTCCACTGAAAGCAAAGGAGCTTTTGGTTCTAATGTTCATGAAATCCTCTTACAAGCCTAATGACAGTTAACCTCAATGATATAATTGCTTAATATTTTGCTCCTTATTTGTCTTACATAATTATACACTACAATGTTATCTCAAGAATATTTTTTGCAGTCTTAAGACTACCAGGTGTAGCAACTTGTATAACTTTTAGATTTAGGCTATTTTCACTGTCATAATAAAGATACATTAAGAGTTTCCTTGCCATCTTAGACTTTTCACCTCTTTCTAAGATATGCATAACAGGAATTCAGGAAGTAGCCCTATATTATTCAATTTCTTTTCAACCAGCTTTCCTTCAGGAAATGAATACAGTCATCATCACAGCTGCAAGCTTTGGTGACCAATACATTTCCCAGTAAATCTTCACTATATATACTCTGCAGTATTTTCCATATAAATTATTTTTATGGATTCAGTTCGTTTAGCAGAAACAAAGGATACAGTAAGATAAGATTCTACACATGTGTAACTAAGGTCATAGAATAATTATATGTTTGCTCTTTTGCAAAATAGCATATGATTATGAAATCAAAAACTATTATAAAGCATCAATGCAATGGACAAAAATTCAGTGATTTGCCCTTATTGGGCCTACACTTTTTACCCAGTAGCTAAGTAAGCTTTTCTGTTTGTATAACCACCATCCTTACACAGTATAGCAATAGCATACCTAAGGCGTGTGGGGGACTACTGGGAGATCAGCCCTAGGTGCTGACTTGGGTGCAAGACACGAAAATAGCTGCTGCTGCTGAAGCAGTCAGCTATGCCTCTGCCAGTGACAACCCAGCAGCTACCACTATGTCATGCACCGCTTGTGCCCGAGATTCAGCACTGCCTTGTTTTGCAATTTAGCAGGAATATGTGGTGTAAATGTATTGTTTGTACATAGATAATTTTCTGAGAGTCATGACACAATCAAATCAAAACTAGTATTCACCAGAACACTTTGAGTCACTTGTCCTCTGTGAAAATAATTTTCATATCGCATTTAAACATTTCCAGCCATTTTAGTTGTAGAACCACTGGGAAAGGCAGCTCAGGGGAAGTCCAAGGCTTTTCCTGCATGATGGGTAAAATGTAAATTTTCTTTAAAAATTTTCCCTGTTTATCCTCCCTGCCACCACACCAAAGCAAGTGTTTTATAGTAGTGTTTATAATGTAAGTAGAAGACAAGCAACAATGGAGATAACCAGAGAGGGGACACTGAGGAAATAATGAAACAACGTTGGTCAGCATGATAATTAATTTCATAGATTTCAGGGTCGGAAGGGATCTCAGTAGATCATTGAGTCCTACCCCCTGCTCTGGGCAGAAAAGAGTAGTGGGGTCAGATGACCCCAGCCAGGTGTTTGTCCGGTCTCCTCTTAAAGATCTTCAAGGTAGGGGAGAGCAACAGCACACTTGGAAGTCCATTCCAGATTCTGGTAACCCTTACCGTAAAGAAGTTGTTCCTAATGTCAAGTCTAAATCTGCGCTCTGTCAGTTTGTGGCCATTGTTTCTAGTTACTCCAAGGGGCGCCTTGGTAAACAAAGTATCTCCTATTCCTTGCTGTCCCCCCCTGACAAATTTGTAGATGGTCACTAGATCCCCTCTTAGCCTTCTCTCATGGACGCTAAAGAGATCCAGGTCCTACAAACTCTCTTCAGAGGACCTATCTTGCAGGCCCCTAACCATACAAGTGGTCCTCCTCTGGACCCTCTCAAGGTTATCCACATCCCTCTTGAAGTGTGGTGCCCAACACTGAATGCAGTGCTCAAGCTGTGACCTCACCAGTGCCGAATAGAGGGGAAGTATCACCTCCCTAGACCCGTTCCTGATGCACCTGTTTATGCATGATAGAGTGCAGTTAGCTCTATTGATCACTTCATATACATTGACGACTCATGTTCATTTTGGAGTCAACTATGAGCACCTAGCTGGGGTCATCTGAACCCAGCACTCTTTCCTGCCTAGGGCAGGGGGTCAGACTTGATGACCTACTGAGGTCCTTTCTGACCCTAACCTCTATGAATCTATGACTCCAAGATCCCTTTCTGCCGCTGTGCTGCTTAGAAAGTCATCCCCCAATCTGTATATGTATTGCTGATTCCTTCTCCCTAAGTGCAATACTTTGCATTTATCTTTGTTAAACTGCATCCTGTTTTGTTCTGCCCACTTTTCAAGCCTGTCCAAATCCACCTGAATCTGTTCCCTGCCCTCCAGTACTTTGCCACATAATTTGGTGTCATCTGTGAATTTGGAGAGTGTGCTCATCATGCTCTCATTCAAATCACTGATGAAGACATTGAACATCACTGGCCCAAGGACTGAGCCTTGGGGGCCACCACTGCCCACATCTTTCCAGGTTGATACCAACCCACCCACTACCAGTCTCTGGGTATGTCCCATTAGACAATTTGCCACCCACCTGACCATGTAATGATTTAGTCACAGCCACTTACTTTTTTTTTTTTGAGAATGGGATGTATCAAAGGTTTTTTAAAAATCCAAGTATATGACACCCACCTCAATTTCTGCATCTAAGCAGTTTGTGACCTGGTCATAAAAAGAAACAAGGTCTGTCAGGAAGGATTTACTTCCTATAAATCCATGCTGGTTATGTGAATCCATGCTGGTTACATTAATTGTATCAGTGCACCAGATCTAATAATTTATGCTTTTGTAATCTTAGCTGTAAAGGTTATTTCTGCCCTCTACAAGATGACCAGAGACTCATTGCTGTGAGTTGCCATATTATTTAAATGGATGCGGTGCATTGGTCTCCTCATATAAGACACTCAATTTGATGGCTATTTATACTGTTACTATTGCCCCCACTCTTCTGCATTTTCAATTTCCATTTTAGCCCTTTCTTGTCATTATACATTTTTCAAAATATCAGGGTCTCCAAACAGGAACAACACCAGCCACTCTTAGCTGAAAAGAGTGATTTTATTTCCACAACAATTTCTTGCTCAATGTAAGCCTGGCACAAGCAAATACTTAATGAACCTTTAACTTGCAAAAGAAGTGACTTTACAATTTTGCAAGTCTCCCATCCCATTGTGCTGTCCTATGCTAAGGGTTATTACCTGTACTATCAGACCCATTTAGATGGAGAAATATCAGTAACAGTATTGTAAAAAAAATAAAAATAAAAAAGAAAGAAAGCATGACTAAAATATTCCAACCACATTCATAGTTATAAAGATAAAAAAATCAAGGCTCAATCTGTATTGTCTTCTTAGTAAATATTTATGAAACTTTTGATTTGCATATAACTTGTGAATTATGGTAGTTTTCCATAAACGGTTCAAAGGAAGACCTTATGATTTTTCTTTAAACAAAATCTTTCTCCCAGAAAATATCATTTAAAGGAAATTCTCTAGTCCCTCATTCTGACATCATAATTTAGGAAGCGGTGTCATTTTAATATTTATCTTTATTAATTTACTTTCTGTTATAATAAATTACAGAGATAGAAATACTTTATGGTACTTTGCTACTTTTCTTTTAGTACTGCAACTTATTTAGGACGACACTGCTCTGAAATAAGACAACTGTAGTTTCGTTGCCTTGGCAAAAAAAAGTATTAACCTTAGCCTTCTTTGGTAGTCGTAAGTCACAGCATTTATATATTGTCATAAAACAGTTTTTGTTTTTATTAATTTATTTCCATCCTATTTGTTAAGTCATGTTTCATATCTGGGCCACTTCCACTGACACTGGATCAGCCTTGATGGAGCTGTTATGATGTATATGAATGTATGTGACAGAACTGACACAATATCAATCTCACCATTAAGATGTCAATTCTGTAATAGCATTTGGAAGTGAATCAGACACTTTCACTGACATTGTAACCACAAAGTGTGAAAGACACTTCTATTCTTTCAGATGTGCATGAGACACTTTCATTTACAACGGGGACCACTAAAACTGTTGTTCTGCAAGTACTTCAGGGAAACTGAGAGAAGCTGGTGTCAGTACAAACACCACTTCCATCAGGTTTCAATAGTCCCTATTGCCCAGCATAATTGCTCATCATCGCTAAACTGTCAGTGGTAGGAGGTGAATAGGAGACTTTCACTGACAGTGTACTGATTCTTTGATTTTGTATTCCACCTCACTGTCTGTAAAAATGTTATAGAGTTCAGGGGAAAACCTGATTTTCTTCAAATAATAATAATAATAATAATAATAGTAATAAATGTTGGTAGGAATTCTGCCCATCCTCCACTCTGGTACCATAATTTGAGAAGTCTCCATTTTTGTAGCAGTCTTCCCTGATATTGTAATAGGCTACATTCTAGTAGGTGCAGCTACACATACAATTAATGTGAAGCAATAAACTCTGGAGCTTCCTTATTGCTTCAGAGTTTATTGCTCCCAGGAACACCATATGAACATGTGCCCAGGACTGCAGCATGTTGAGCTAGATCAGAGCAGCCCTGGCTGGCGAGGTCTGGGTGGTCAGCCTGCCAACTTGGGGCTGCTCCCTCCAGCTCAACATGCTGTGGAGGGGATGTTTGGGGGATAAGGGTGCTTCAGCATGGGGCTAGCTGGCAGGCAGTCTCCACACTGAAGCACCCTCATGTGCTAGCTAGCTGGAGCAGCATCAACACGTGTGTTACTGCAAACTAAAAAACTCCACAACAGGATAGTACTTGGGTTTACAAGTATTACCCTGATGGAGAGTTAATTAGTTTACTCCAGCTTCTATGGGCACATGTGTAGACCCCCAAATGTTTACAGTGAAGCTTATTAGTCAACTCCACAGTAAACATCTCGTGTAGACAGGCCCACTTAGTCTTTCAGTTCATCTTACTGTGTAAATATTCTTTTCCATCTCAAGCCCTAATTTGCCTTATAGCTTTGTGATCTACCCATCACTATAAGGTCGGACTCAGTGCCAGCCTATGGACTGTGTTTTTTGTTTTGTATCTGTACAGCACCTAACACAATGAGGTTTTGGTCCATGACTGAGCTTTGTAGATGCTAGAGTATTACAAATAATAAATAAGAATAAACACTGATTCTACTAGGGGCCAGAAGTTTGGCTTGAATTATAATCTAATAGGTGTCCAGATCCTGTAACAGAATATTAGTATTCAGGGTTCAGAATGGAATACAAAAAAGATTTTAGGTACAAGGGGAGAAAATAAACAGAAGAAGTGAACAAAGGGCGTCTTTATACATACTCAAGGATCAGGGAATTGCTTCTCCTGTGCCTCCCCACGCCGGGGGGCGCTTTAATTGGAGCAGCTCTCAGAAGCCGCTTTAATTAAAATACCTTCAGTGTTTCATGTATTCAGCATCCCACACGTCAAAAATGGCAGTGGGGGCACTTTAACTAAAGCTTATTCATAAGCTAATAGCACACTACAACAGACTCGCAGCTGGAGTCTGCTGACGCGTGCTTAATCGAGTCTGCTCTGAGGCGTGCTAATTAGCATGTGTCAGAGCAGAGATCTGTCATGTGTACAGGTACCCAAAGTGATAAGTCACTACCTTTACATGTAGCAGATAGACAATAGTGATATTAACTTTCCCATTTAATTTAGGTAAAGAGAGGATTTCACTGGGAGTCGTGTGTTTGTTTTTATATATATATATATAATGTACATACATATGCATGTATATATTATACTAATACTCTTGGCTTAACTATACACATGTACTAATTACTTTCTTTTTTTCCCCAATATATAAGGCTATGAAGAGGTCAATATCCTCAAGGTTGTTGAGTTTGGGTTTTTTTTTCTGTAAAAGCAATTATTTTAGCTACAACAATTGTAGGAAATAAAAGAGAAAAATTCAGAACACCCAAAACCTGAGCATGAAATCTTTCAAATTGTAAACCAGGAGAAAGTGGCTGCATTATTAGTAGGGCTTCAGTAGCTGATTTGATTCAGAGGAGATTCGGCCCGATTCCGGGACTGACTCTCCAAATCCAAATCAAATCAGGAGACCAATTAAAAGCTCTGAATCAATTTGAAGCATTTGACTTGATTAGGAAAAGCTTCAGAAAAGATCTGGCTGCTCTGGAGATTATCCACAGCTGCCTCCAGTGGGTAAGTCTGTTGGGCTTGGGGGAGCAGGGAGCAAAGGGGCATTGGGGAGGGAGGGATTGGGGCTGGGACAAGCTGCCCAGCTAGGGCAGGGGGCGGGTTACTCAGGAAGCGGGGG
>NW_005841892.1:4006917-4046917 GCF_000455745.1 Alligator sinensis
AGGCAGGCACAGCCAGAGGAGCTGTGGGAGAACCTGCAACCACTCAACTGTGTCTGTTTCTCCCCGGCCGATTCGAATCACCAAATCTTTCCGAATCAGCGCCAAATCTTCTGAAGCTGATTTGGCCGAATTAGTTCAGAACAATGATCTGAATCTCCCACTTGAATCACTGTCCTCCAAATTGGCTGAATCCAAATTGAATACTTCCCTATTCACACAGGCCTAATTATTGGCATAATGAGATAAGAATTGAGTTCTAGAATTTTTGTGCTCTACTCTTGTAAGCTGATTTCACCATGTCATGAGACTTCAAAGCAATACTCTGAATGAAAAGTAATAGGAGTTGGGGTGGTGTGGGAGCTACAGTGCATGGTTAGCAACCCAGAAGTTGCAAGTTTGAGGCCAAAGCAGAAGAATGGTATGGCCCTTTCAGACTACGACAAATCTGCAAGTTCTGCTAAATGACTTGTTAGAGAAGGACCCCCCCCAAAAAAAAAAACAAAGAAGAAAAAATCAGAAGTAATAGCTTTCAGCCATGGAGATGACACACAAACCTGTGGGGAAAGAAAATTACAGCATAGTAGAAAAATGGTTAGGAGCCATACCATCATGGTTTATGATCTCATCAGAGCATAAACACTAATGAAAGTTGACTTAGTCAGTATTTAGGTGAAAGATCTTTAAGGAAACCACCAAGACTACAGCAGGAAGTGGTGCTGATGACTTCGTAGGTGGCGTTCTTCTTTCACAGGTCACTATTTAATCTATGATCTGTATGATCACAGAGACATTGTTCTGTGGAAGATGCTGATTTACAGACAAGATGCAAAACCAAGATCCTGACTACATGAAGTTATTTCAAGATCATATTAGACTTTATGTGCAAAGTAAACTTACGTGCAAAGTCTGCATTCCTGGTTAAATCCCAAAATCAGCCCTTCACCAGGCTATTTCCTCTTTGCCAGTTCTTGTCCTTTCTTTGTGTAGGGTAAGTAATTAAACCAGTATTAGAAATATAATGCCAGGCTCATAGTTTGATCTATAGCCCACTCAAGTTGTTTTCCACTGGAAGTCTTTCCATAGACTTCAATAACCTTTAGAGCACAGAGTCCTTAACTTAGAATTTGGTCTAACATAATTTGAGGGGTCAATATTATTGTTCAGCCAATGGTACCTCTGCCTTTCAAACTGTTGGCCTTCAGAAAGAGGTGGTCATAGATAAAACATTGACTCAATTTAGTCCAGGTCTTCACTCTCTCTTCCAGCATCTCTATGCTGTACTGATATTGCATTTGCTCCATAAACAATGACACAAACCTTATTTATAACTGGTGGTAAAACTTTATTATTCAAGTTTAGATGTAACAGACATCTTTGCTGCCTGAAGATTGTTTGCATAAGAAATACACCAAGAACATGTTTGTGAGTAGAAATGAACATGCACTATGAAAACCAAACCAAACCAAACCAAAACAAAATGAAACAAAAAACACATCATGTGTTGTAAGGACAAAACAATAAGAGCCAAATCAGCGCTATATGCTTAGAGAGTGTTTGTTTAGCAATATGAAATCATTCCTTTTTTTCTGCTGGTGAATTTTGCTGTAAGTTAAATTTACAATGACATTTTGAGATGTTTCCTTTCCCCCCCATCCTCTTCCTGGATAGGGGCTCAGAGACCACAGTGATGGGAAACAGTATGAAAACTTGAATATTATACAATATGTGGCAGCTGCTGCAATGTCTATTCTAAGCATTTTAGCTTAACTTACCAAATGCATTTATTTCATGGTAAACAAAGTTTTTGGGAGGAATTCTATTTTTTTAGCCTCCTGATAAGAGGTAAATCATATAACCAGTTATATAAGGTATATGAATATTATGTAGCACCTCAGCAACTGTCAATTTTTGAGAGCTTATGAATCTAATCAATATCTACAAGAAGGAGGAAAATCCCATTCTCTGATGGTAACAATCTATACAAATTATTCCACTTGGCCCACTACTCACCTGTACATATTCAGTTATTCCACATAGTCAAATTTCTGCATATGGAAATTATGGAAATGGTGTGACTTCCAATGTTCTATCTATATAGTGAGTAGGTTGACAAGTCTATTTGCTGACACCTGCCAAAAGTAACTATCTCTACTGGAACAAAGAAAAACATATTCACCTTTCCTGGTTCTATAGAACTAAACTTCTATTATCTTTGGCTTTTATTCTGACTGGTATTATAAAGAAACATGCTAAGTGAGCCAAGAAAAAAATCAATACAGAAGCAAAAGGAAGAAGCAAAAAACCAGAACGATATTTTGATGGACATCAGAGGCTTGGAGGCAAAACAGGTGCTAGGCCATATCCTCTGGCACCAAATCCAGGTATTACCCAACTAAGTAACATTTTTCCGTCAGAAAATTTGTTGGTGAGCTTGTCTCTAACCTTTCTACCCACTTGCAGTTGCCAAATCAGGTCACCCCATTTCATGGCCTTTACATTTTACCGTTATATTTTTGTTTAGTGCTGCTTTTTCTTTATCATTACACATCCAGCTCTTTTTGTCAACTCTGAAAACTTCCTGGATGAGATAGAATTCATCTTATCTCCATATTCCCTTTCCTAATGGCGAAGCACCTCATACTGCACCTTATTTTCAGGCAGAAGAGTGGGCACACCATCTCCAACTTCCCTTGGCAATCTTTTAGTATACTGAGCATGAGATACTCATGAAGATTTAATGGGAGATTTTCACAAGTAAAACAAGTAGTTAGATATCAAATCCCTATTGAAAACCAATTAGAGTTAGGTGCCTAAGTACCATGTACTCTTTGGAACATCTCCTTTGTTTTTATTGATCTACTGGGTAGCACTCAAGAAGTGACACCTTGAAATCAGTACAATTTGCAAGGGATACTCTAGCACAGAGTTAGGCTACATAGAGTTAATTTGATTAGCTAGAAATATTGAGATTCTTAAATAAAGAGCAATGGTCCTTCTCAGGGATTTTAAAAGCAAACAGAATGAATGTATGCTTTCAAAAGGCACTCTGTTTTAGGGATCCAACCTATAATAGGTTTTCAGACACGATAAGTACTCCTAATTGATTAAAATAGGATGAACGAGTCTTGACTTTACATGTCACAGGAATAAGCACAACTGACACTTTTGAAAATGTAGAACTTGATGTTTCAGAGCTGTAAACTGATGTGTATTAAAATGCATTATGCATAATAATTAACATCAAATGCTATCACGCTTCAATCTATGAGCTGATATCAAATCTTTCGTATCTCTTTTTATAAACTGGTTAGAACCAAGTCTCAGAAGTGGAAGTTTCAGAACATCTCAATATGTCATGGCAAGAGCAACAGGTACATTTTACAAATTTCCTTTGTACACTATAGTACAACATTAACATTCAGAACTCTATCCTGCTCTTTACACTTACAAGCTTGTATCCCTCCTTATTTCCAGACTTTGATATGTGTATTTTCCCCTACCGGCCTCTGCTTTTAGTTCAGCAAGTGGTGTAATGACATAAAGGTTTGTGCACAAGTCTTTATGACAAACATGTACATTAGGGAATATTTTGCCAGGAAGATGCAGCTTTCGTAGCCACAGGAATTGCAAAGACATTAGTATCCCAACACAGTACCTGTGATGATTACCTTGAGGCAGCCACTTCTGAAGCCAGCAGTTGCTGCTAGTAAAGTGTAACGAATTTCTGGAGGAATCTGATTAGGACACACACCGGACCCTGACATACAAGAAGAGGACAAGCTATCTCAGTTCCCTCAGAACAAAAAACAAAAGAACGGAGCTATTGTTGGGGAACAATAATAAACACAACCAGTCACTTTCTGGCACTGGTATCAAGCAGGAGATTCATCTAGAAACAGAGGAGGAGGAATGTGACCCAATATCCTTTGCCAACCTGGAACTCTATGAAGGGTTATAGATCTCAACTGTGAATGGGCTGAATGGGATTTTCCATACACTGATCACCAGTGACCATGCCAGTTGTGAAAGAAACTAGGTGGAAGCAGGAAGGAATGTTAGCCTGATGCTAAAACAATAGCCTGTTTGTGCCTAACAAATCAGAGGGGTTGTTCAATAACATTTCATCTGTGGGAAAATGTAACACCTAAAATACTGCCAAGGTCAGTGAGACCTTTGGTGATCAGCTGTGTAAGTGCTTCTCATGCATGATGACATTTCTTCTTGCAGTCTGCTTTAATTTAGGCACATTTTTCAAGAGACTATCAAAGTGCTATATGTTTAGGCCTGTTCCTCCCTGGTTTAAACTTCTGTCAAATGCTTTCAGACATTTCCCATCACCCTCGCCCCTCTTTCATTTTCCAGCTTCCTAGCTCTACCTGGTCTCATAAGTGCACCAATTTCTAGAGGGGGAGAATGCTCAGATTTGTGTAAGTTAAATGCAAGGACCCTTTTTTATAGGATGCTTTAACTTCAATTACATGACAATTTGAGATAGGTGGCATATAAATGAGATCAGAATAGGACCCTTTATATATAATCTTAAATGAAGGACTTAGTCCCGAGATACTTTCTTATAGAACATTTTTAAAAATAAAATGCACAAATGGAGAAATAGAAGACAACATAATATCAGAATGATATTTTAAACTTCATTCGCTGCAACATTCATGAACCAGTTGACCTAAACCTGCCATCTGACCTCAAGGAACTAAGACCCTGCACTGCGAAAGAAACAAACCCAAACAAAACAAAAAAGCAACTGCGTAATATTGTAAAAATGGAGTGCAATGCTACTACAGAATGCAATAAAAACATCAATGCTGCATAGTCCAACAGCACTTATCAAAATAATTTCTGAAATGTTTCTTCTGAAACACAGACAAAGCAATAAAAAGAGGATATATGTTTATCATTTTAAGCATAACAATGTGAGTTAAGAGCTTAAGAATACAAAAGTACTTGGAATGAATAGTGCTACCCTTTTTTTCCTAAGTAGGCATAAAAAATATTTTCATTTCCTTCTTGTTTTTCCATACCATTAATATCAACAAATTTCATTCATTTCATGTTATCGTTTACAACTTTAATGCACACACACAAAAAAAAGAGATACCTACTGCAATAGAAATAGTTGCTTCATTACCTTGTTTGCTACATTTGCAAATGTAAACAGCGAGGCAGAGCCAGAACTGACTCTAATGCATGATGGAATATCTTTGTTGCATACGTACACTGTAGAAAATAATTATTCAATATGTCAGGCACCATTATTTGAAATGTAATACATTAATATTTACTAGAAAAATAAGATTTTTTCTATTTGTTCTCCCAACTTCTTTAATGAAATAAGTTAATCTGACAGTGCATCCAGTAGCTTGTAATATCTTCTACATCCCCATGGCAAAATAATAAACTACTGGTTGGGACACTATTATGAAAATGATTAAAGTCAGTTCTTTACACCCTCATAGCAAGCATGGAGGCTTGTCTAACAGCACCTTTAACCAATTATTTAATATTTAGTTATTTAGCCCTATTTCCCTGAGCAGTTATGCTGAGGAGCTTTCCCTTCATGGATAGTTTTTACAAAGCTTTAAGTATTAAAAGTTATTGTGACGACATTTAATGCTACTTAGCGAAAGCTGGTATAAGTCTATTGAAGGGATTGACTGGTATGTATAACAACATTACATTTGTGGAGAAGTAACCCTAAACTCCAAAGTTTAGAAAGAAGAGTTAATCAGAAAAAAAATGAAATACAGCAGGTTACCTTGTTCTATGCAAATTAACCCCATTGTGGCTCTTGTATTAGAGATAATTCATTTGAACATTATCTTTTCTTAGATGACAATGTGCCAGAAAAATTGTAGTGTTAAAATGGTAGCTAAAAAATTGGTTGAGTCTTAAATCTGGATGAAATCACTGCCAAAGCATTGAGGACAAAGTGACTAAGGCATGTTTTAAGGCAGAAATTAGTCCAAATTAAAAATATTTAAATGATTTCTGAACACTTGTATATTTAATACATCTATTTCCTATATACAGTGTGCATATGTTCACTATACTCCTGCAGCAGTATATACATACACACATCTTTGCATTCTAGCTAGTTATGTCTCTTACACAAAGGTATTAGCTGTCTGGAAATACAAGATTCCCAGTGATTGATATTTGTCCTGATTCACTGCATTCTGGATAGTTTGGTGGGCCATGTCCCAAATGATTATCCCTTTCCCCATCCAGCCACCATCCAATTCATTGTTTCCTTCTTGGCAACCCACAAAGGAAGGAAGAAAGGAAGGAAGGAAAGAAGGAAGGGTTTTTATATTGGATAAGGCATGCTCTCTATATGAAGTGCTTTATAGATCTTCACAAGACATTACAAGCTATTGAATTCCCATCAAGGAAACCTATTTCTGTTTAATTGTGCTAAGTGCTAAGGTTTTACTCTTTAGGTTTTCCATTCTTTTCAGCTTGTGCATTGTTCCTATGTAGGCCCCTCTGGATGTGAGTTGTGAAGTCATACTTGTCCGTGCAAAGATACTGGCATATGCTGCACTGGAAAGGTCCACTGTCACCATGGCAACTCATATGCAAAGCATACATCACTTCATCCAGAAAGACAATGCCACAGTGCACACACTTGGTTGAAAGTTCATCTTGAGTACTTCTATCGACTTTCTCTATTTTTACTACATTCAAGGGACCTTCATTTTTTACATTTGGTGGTGCCTTACTTTTCTCCTTGGAGGCACCATTTGCAGTTGGCCCAGGTCTGGAATGCTTTATCGCCAAATCAAGAGGAATGTCATTGTCTGATCCGACAGCTGAAAAATGAGGAGGCAGATTAAAGGTGGGATAAGGCACATAGTTTTGGCAAGGATTTGGTAGGCCAGGCACATGACTCAAGTAGTGTGGATTCCCAGGAACGGACAGCTTATATTTACTCCAGAATCTCAGCCAATCAGCTTCACTCTGAAAGTCATTGTGTACAAATGGAAGTCCAAAAAGTGGGTACTGGTATTTTTCAATAGGGCTTCCTGGTGGTGAGTAATTTGGGTGCTTTGCAGGTCTCATGTATTTTTCTATTGGGCTGCCCCTCTCTGAGCTTGCTTTCCCTTCCGATATTGATGAACTGTTTCCTGGGTCTCCAGTACTTTCCTGAGGACTTTTTATGTGAATGTGCAAAGGTTGCATCCTTTTGTGAATATCCAGAGTTTGGCTGACCAATATCGGCTGATGAGCAGAATGGCTTTTAGTCAATGAACCCTGGGCCTCATATTTACTCAGGCTGGGAAGCTGAATTTCTCTCTGGTGACCTTCGCTTAAATGATCCTCTGACCTCCTTTCTAATGGGCTTCCATTGACTTGTTCTTCACTGCTACCCCTCTGCTGTTTGTTTAGCTGGTCAGCCTGAAGTGCCTCTGGGTTAAGGCGCTTTCTCGTCCGTCTCCTAATGATCTGTTCACCATTGTTCTGCTTAATGATGTTTAAAGGCCTGGGAGTCTGCATAGAACACATACATAATAAATAAAAGAAAAACATTAGGCAAGTCTCAGTGACAGTATTCATGCAAATTTAAATTGTACTCCAGTTAAGAGATGGTTTAAGGGAGAGTCGTAGGAAATCTTATTTATTCCATACAAAGGGTCAACTAACATCAGACTCCTGCTTTTAAAAGTAAAACCATCAACTGATACCCAATTTTCACATGTTAAATTAAAACCCACCATCTCATATGAGTTAATACATAATACCTAATCACTTAAAAAGTCATTAAGTATCAAACCCTGTAAAAAGTTGACTGTTCTGAACTTTCACTGATGAAAAGAACATGAAAATCTTTTTATTATTATTCTGGTTGTTGTTGTTGTATAAGACCTAGGTTGGAGAGAAAAAGATGAAAGAACCTGAGGAAGGGGGGAACCATGAGGAAGAAGGCAGTGCAGAGGAGGCATGGAGTTCAGAAGGAGAATATTAGTAATCTGTTTGTCATCTCCCCCAAAGATATGGGGCAAACAAAGACAAAGAAGGCCTGTGAGATGAGCCCTGAAACTTCTTTTGTGTGGAGACGAGAAGGAGAGTGGAAGGGATAGCAGCCAGGTCTCTCTGTCAGTTCTCCCCACAGGAAAGCTACAACATATGAATGAAATACAGTGCTATAATACTGGTATGTGTTGCTCTCTTGGGCAGACATTAAAGGAGAGAAAAAATGCCTAAAAGTAATTTCAGTTGGGAGTGTTGGCAGTTAAGGTTCATCTTGTCCAAATGTACACATAATCCTATGGTGGATGGAGGCCAAAGGAGTGCCCCATGCTCTGTCCTACTTATATGTTTATTTGGAAATGTTCTCTTTAACATTGTGTTAAACCGTTGATTAAATTCTGGACTCGATATTCTGAACCATTTGTGCCACACGTGAGACATTATGATTTATTTATATTCATAACTTTGAATTAACATAAAAATGTCTGGTATTGAAAGAGAATTCATTTTAGTATTTTTACAGTGTTATTTTCTATCTTAACTTGCCATCTTATTCTCCTCTTTCACCCCATGCTTTCCCTAAGGTCAGCTTATTCTCATGCTTAATTGCATCTTAGCTGTAGCCACTACTTGTCAAGCTTTTACTTTCTATTAAAAATCTAAATCAGAAGAAATATAAACTTTGATTTAGATTTTTTAATAAGTAAAACTTGAACTTGTTGGAACTGCAGCAAATGAAACAGTTACCTCAGTGGGACAGCATAAGTCTGTACTGGGGCAAAAATTCATTCAGGAGAAAATTAGAGTATTTTGTCAAAAAATGCAAATGAACCACCTAATTTGTATTATTAATAAATTAATATGCATACAGACTTTTCAGAAGAATCTTTAGGGTATTTTCTCATCATAAGACAATCATAAGGATGTGTCATACTGATATGTTCAATGCTGTTGAGTTTGTTATATATAACTTAGATATTTTCCTAGCTTTACAGATTTTTTATCTTGTTTTGGGGGAATACCCCAAAGCCAATTTTAACTCCTTGTATTACTGATATAGGGCCTGATCCTGTCTGTAATTAACACACGAGACTTTATTTATGTGAATAAACTGGTTGGCAGATTCTGGCCTTTAAAGTTATGCATTAAGTAGAGTTTAAATATATGGGTCTGAGACGCCAAATAATTGAGCATCTGAATGATTCAACTCATCTGCTTAGTTTCCAACCGAGACTCAGTTGTTATAGAAATGCATCACATTGATGCTTACTGAAAAATGGCAAATACTTTATTTTTAAAATGTATTAAATTGTCAGATACATTATTGCATCTCACATGTTATATAAATTAATATTAGTATATGGATATGGGAATTATTTGACTAGCTCACTAAATGTGGGCAAATAACCCCAAATATGTGAGTAATTATTTTTAAAATGTTTCAGAAAATTCACTGAAAAAAAGATCAAGTCAAGTTATTTGACCCTTTAGCTATGATGTAAAGTCAGTGTGATCTGCCCAAGGCCAAAAAAGCAGTCGGATACCAAAATGCACATTCTGGAGCATCTTCTGTATGCAATTAGAACCAAGGTAGGGAACAGGGGATAGAAATACAGCACAATTCAGGATGGAAGCCAAAGGTAGTCATATTTCAAGCTGTGACTATTCAGCCACCAGAGGGAGCCCACAAGAACCACTGAGAGAGAAGCCATGTATATTCTTGACTGTTCCAGATATTCTTTATCCCACAAATTAGGCAGCTCCAGTAGGACTGGCCAACCTGCAGAGTGGCATGGGCAGCCTCTCTATGGCATGCAGGAGACCAGGGACAGGACAGGCAACACACTATCAGGTGGGGCAGGAAGCAGAAAGCAGAGCAGCGGATCAGATAGGGAAGGGGATTGGAGTGGCACTTAGAGAGGGTATGGCACTAATTTGTGGCCTGCCAAAAAGGCTGGCCCCCACTGAGCTAAAGTATGCACCTAGATGGCCCTGAGCTAGGGTTGCCAACTCTGTTTGAATCTATTCTGGGAGGTTTCCAGAATGCCAACATTCCCCCAACACACAACATGAACATGCCTGTGTTTATCAGTTATGGATTACGGTGCAAAGACTTTACATCATGAAAGCAAGTGCACATTATTATTACATTTTAAAAACCCACTGGACTACTGTATAAATTGGATTCAACATTTAATATTTATTTTAATGAATGACGTATCATTTATCTCCCAGATCACTCTCACCGGTCTTCTGGAGATTTATATCTAATTCTTGGAGACTCCAGGGCAATCCTTGAGGGTCGGCAACCCTACCCTGAACATGTATTCCAATCTCATGGTTAGGCCTTCCAGACAGAGATCTATGGGGCATGGACCCACTTCTGATTTGTGTCTGAGCTATTCATGTTGCCTAATTCGCTGGCTAAGGAGTGTACAGAAGGTAAATCAATACAGCTTATCTCTCAGGGGTTCCCATGGGGTTGCTCCAGAGGCCAAATTGACATCACTTTAGAATAGAAACATTATAAAATAGACACAAACTTTTCTACACTTGCAAATCTACATAGCTTATGTATGCGTTCCACTGCCTGCAGTGTTTATGAAGAGCTAGAAACAGTTTTCTTAAATTTGAAAATTAATTATAAAAATTGTAAACTTATTGTATATATATGTAGACTGGGGATTATTGGGGAGATTGCAGATTTTCAGTTTGGGGAGAATGTATAAGGTTTTCATTTGAGTAATCAAAGGTATCATAGTTGTCAGTGTGAATCAGAGTGGGAGCCACTACAAAATAAACATTCACCCTTCATTCACATGCACCGGTATCTGAGAGATCATATCTATTTCTTATAGCTTAGTGAGAGCTATTCAAAGCCCACTGACTTTTTAATAATCACTGGAGATTTAAAGAGCAAGCATCAAATCAAAGCTTAGTCATAGAGTGCCCAGTCTTACAAGCGTCTGATATCTGAGTAATTTTACTCAGATATGTACTGTCATTTCATTTAACAAGATTACTTACATATATGATAAAATTTATTCTCATGAATAAATATTTATATTATTTAACAATCCAAATGATATTGTAACAATTACGAAACCAGTAACAATTACAAAATAATTTGCAACTTCTATTCTGTATGAACACATTGATACTGAAATTTACGTTTCACTTATCAAATATAGGTCAGGTGATACTGGATTTTACTTATAATGTTTTAAAAAGTGTCTCAAAAGAGTTATTCCTTCATTACTTATTTTTCTTAAAAGACTTGAATTTACATTGAATTTACTAGCTATAAGATCATGTCAGAGTGGAAGTATAATTAAATTCTTGGCCTTTGATTCACAAAATTTCTACTAACATCTTTAATGTCAGTGTCCACTGAACACAAGCTTAGTGCTATACTTGAACAGTGGAGCTAAAATTATTTCCACTGACTACATGGTAATAAAATAAATGTTTTATAACATACTAGCAATTAGCATTGTTGGCAATATAGAGTTTTATAAGGATTGTTCCAATGCTCTGTGAGGTCTTTATGAGGGGATTTTTTTTTTTAATTTAAACTGATTCTTTTAGGTGGGATCAATTCACTACATTGAATTTATAGCCATGACAAAATGCCAAAGGGTACATTAAAAAAAAAAAAAAGTAGTTGAAACATATTTCCAAAAGTGGGATATTCTTAAAGAAAACATTAAAATACTCAGATCAGTTTCCTCCTTAAAATATATTGAGCACATTGACAAGGAAAGAATGAAAAGAAAAAGTCTTCCAAAGAGAATGTTGCTTTCATCGAGTTCCAAACAAGATGCTAGTGACAGCTTAAGAATTGCATAATGTCAGCCTGATGTTATTTGTTTGGGTTATTCTGGAGTTAAAAATTGTTTACTTAACCCCAAATGATAGCACTTAGCAGTTACATTTGGCATTTTTGACTGGTGTCAGTCAGCCTGCCATTAGAATATTGAAGTATTTTTCATTTTTATGAAAAGAGATGTAATAGCATTTGATTAAACACAACTGTTGATTAAACACAACTGAACCCCCAAACATGGGCTTGGGGGTAAAAATAAAGAAATACTTTAGTGACTTAGGAGACTTAGTCTCTTTCTCATAAATGGCTTATAACCAGATCCAATTTGGTTTTGGATCCATTTAGATATCCCTGAAATCTAACTTGTTTAGGATATTACCCATGATATTACCAAGGAGATAGGATATTACCCAGGATAATGATCCAATTTGACTGGGTTGAGGTATACAATAGACAAAGGCAGAAACAAAAGGCTCTAAAACCTTAGTGGCACTTCAAAACAACCAACAGGAAACACTGTTTCTCACTTTCTGTGCGAGTGTTCCTTATCATCAGGATATTGGGCAAAAGATGGGTAGTGCTGCTGCAATTTTTTAAAAATTAAATATTGTCAAGCAAGCTGGAGTGCTATATGATCATCTATTAAGATCAGATCCTTCCAGACACAAATAGGTGTCTCCCCAAATCAAACTGAATCTCAATGGCGCTTTGGTAGGAATCAGACCCAGTTTCTGAGCATGCCCAAGTGTAAGCAACTATGGCAATCTGCAGTTAAAAATGGAGGCAGCACCTGAACTTGGGTGTTTACTAAGTTTTGTGGCTTGTGGAATAGGACCAAACAGAATCACTCTTAAGAACCTAAATTCTCCCCAAATCTTGTTTAGACACTGCTGATACCAAACTGGATCTGGCCTGAAGCTTAAGTTTCATTTGGTACATTTAGGTTCCTAAGCATCCAGAAAGGCATCTTTATACACCTACAACTTAGGTGTTACAAGGTCTGAAAATCAGATGCCTGACCCCAGCAAGGTGATTCAAGGTAAAAGAGTTAACAAAACTAACCCTAAAACCAGACCTCCTCAGTTCACTGGCTTAAAATTAGCCTGTCATTTGCTCTCTCCTAGCCCCACGATTCTTGAATTCTTGGCTACACAGTAACTTAACTCCAACAGAGGAAGTAGAGGGTCACAGCTTTTACAAGTTTCTACTCAGACTATTTTATCTTGGGAGGTAAAAGAATTGGGATTGAATCCTCAGAGGCCAAGGTGAGAATTGAGTCAGGTCTTGCAGTTCCTAGGCAAGTGTTCAATCACTTAATTATTACATGATGGGAAGGCAGAAGGTACCATTATCATGACCCTTACTCCATATGTATAAATGAAAGAGATCATGATTGCCAGGATTTGTGATAGACTCAATGCTATTGATATTCATGAGAGGCATGATATGAGCAAGCCTTCTGGACTGTAATCCTCTGGGAATACAGGTATCTATAGGCACTGTTCCACATTGTATGTGGATAATGACAGAGCTTGGGCCTAGCTTCTCAGACTGGGCTGCTGATTTGCATGTGCAGAAGACTAAGGTTAGGTGTTTAGGGATGCCTCTACATGTGCACTTAACTGAGCAGTAGACTAATTTACTGTGCAGTAAAGTATCACCATCTACATGTGTGCAACAATTGGGCCTCTGTAGACTAATTTACAGCACTGTCAAACAGTCCCGTCAGACGCAGGTAATATCTGACAGTGGAGTAAATTACTGTGCTTAAACGCACATGCAGACAGTAATGTTAGGATTAGTTTACTCCAGCTCAAATTGCCCCAGAGTTTATTCAGCAGCATTAATTGCACATGTAGACGCACTCTAAGTCTCCCAAACAGGTATTAATAGGTTTTGTAACAGATGTGTTCTGGATCACTTCTTTGGACTTTGTCACCTTAGTTTTCAGATTCTCAGAGAGGGCATCTATATATGCTATTAGCACAGAGCAATAAACTCTGGTGCATACTGTATCTGAGTTTATTGCTCCTGGGTGTCACGTTTGAACAAGTGCCTGGGACCACAGCAGATTGAGCCAGGTCAGAGCAGCCCCAGCTGGTAGGGAGCACAGGGGCTCAGCCAGCCCGCCCAGCACTGATTCAACCCAGCTCAACATGTTGCAGAGGGGCTGGCTGGGGCCCCTGTACTGAAGCACCCTCATGCCCCAGCCAGCCCCGTCAGCATTTACACATGCATTTCTGTGCACTAAAGAACTCCGTCATAGGATAATACTTGTAGTTATTAATACTAGCCCGTGGCAGAGTTAATTAGTTTGTGTGGCCTAATAGGGATGCACGTGTAGATGTTGAGATTTTACCGTGGAAATAATTAGTCAGCTCCGCAGTAAATGTCTCGTTCAGATGCACCCAGTAAGTACCATTTTAGTCACAAAAAGAGCCTCTCTGTATTTTACAAAGGGGCCTATGTCTCATTCAAAAATGGGATGTAGGCTCCAAAATCACTTTTTGACACTTATGCACAGCTTGGGATTCCTTTCCTCCTGCGGTGGAATAATATCACCCCAGGGCATGTGCGCTGAACACAAAAAAGCAGAAGGATAAGTAATCTTCAGCTCTGCCTTTGAAGCTGGCCCACTGCATGTTAAGCATGCTCAGTAAGCTAGCGTGGGTTGTGCTGAATTCAAACCATGCATATGTGCCAAAAACTGCAATTATGTGGCTACATACTAGGCACTTCAGCATGTGAACAGGAAGTAGGATTTGGTCCTTAGTCCCATTTGAAATTTTTGCTCTCTGAGCAATAAAGTTACATTTTGCTGAGCTTTGTATGCTGCCTTAGCACAACTCCAAACTGTGCCTTGTTTTCACTGTCTGTAGAACAAGAATCCTTACTTACCTCGCAGGGATGTTGTAAAGATTAATTGCCATAGTTAATGGATCAAATCCTGATTACCTGACTCTCCCAAGAGTTTCTATTTCAACTTAGTGGGTATAAGATCTGACCCTTGGGATCCATCGTATAAAACTGTGAGCACTTTGGCCCCAAACCAGAAAGCCACTCAAGCAAGCATGGCTTTGCTGGATCAGGGCCACAGTGTTGATCGCCTTTCAGGATCGAGCCCAGTGCTGGTAAGAGGAAATACACCCCACTGTTGGTAATACTGTTATTACTTACATGGCGCCCAGTTCAGTGAGACACTGAAACTTGAAGTCTTGAAAAGTACAAAGTGCCTTCAATTAACCAGCTTAATTGAAAGTCAAAAGCTCTTGGTACTTTGCAGTAAGTCATAAATGCTACACAGAACTCGCTTTTCCGTGTAAAAAAAAATTAAAAAATACACCTTCAGAAATTCATTATAAATACGAAAGGTTGGTGGGGAGAAAGAAGAAAAATATACTTGTATGGGAAAAGGGCATTTTTTTATACTGAATCTCTAATTTTATGAACTGCTGTTACTGATTCCTACCAAAATGAGAATATTTACATTTGGGGAATGTCATTACAACATACTGTATTCCTTTAAATGAAATTCCCAGAAAATAAACCAGTTTCCCTCATTTTGCATCAAAATAATTAAATACATCACTGGTGATCTCAAACATGTCTCCCCACAGCATCCCAGCTTGTTTCATAATGAATCACATCTGATCCCAAAGTGACCATACTAAAAAAACCCAGTTAGGAAATTAACTGCAGGCCAGGGAGTGGTGCTAATCACACAACCAGACAGGACTACGGCTGCCCAGCTTCAGCTTAGCTATATAACCCTTTTTCCCTGAACAAACTAGTAAGTTCTTCCTACCGAGTGAAGCTTCTGGTAGAGGCCACACGCATTGCATACATATCCACCATTTGCATTCTTTCGCCAGAGAGAGGTCTTTGTGGTCAGGCAATTGGCACAAAAAACACCCGAGCCTCTACGTCTCTGAAACAGGGAGGGAAAAAAAAAAAACAGGTCAGAGGTGAGTCACATGATCTGTGGAGTTAGGACAAATCAACACAGGAGTTTTGTCTGTAGACTGGCAACAATGACAGTATAAAACCACACTGCCCATAATGAGGTCAGGTTCAATTGTGCTTAATAGGCACCACTGATTTTCATTATAATTAACCCTAGAGTGATGGATGAGGTGTGCGAAACACCAAAGCCTTTTCAGAATAACAGCTTTAACTTTTTGAACTTTAGGTTTTGTGCCTTTAATGACGGTTTCTAAACAGTGAATTCTGAAATACGCTCTTTAGAAACTGACAGCGAGCACTCGGCAAAGTTTTCCTGTTTTGTTCACTGTACTTCTACAGCAAGTTATTTCTTTTTGGTTTGCTCTATTTTAAAACATGATCAGTAAAAACAAGGCTAAAGGCACCGTTTCTAATTAATTCCAGTTTCTATCTACCTCATACTAATTCCTGTAACAGAGCTTATACTTCATTAACAGAATGCACAACTTTCAATTCGTCTTTTCCACTTAACTCTACGAGCTGCATAAACTACTATGCATTTCCCACAGCCCACTGAGAAGCAGGAGTAACCTCTGCCAAGCAAATAAAAGTACAGTATTCCTAATGAGACCTCTTTTGAACTTCATCTGAAACCCAGACAACATAGTCTCATCAATGGATTGATTTATTTATTTTATTTTCATCAGGCAAAGAAAGGCATAGCACAGCTCTCCCAAATACAAATTGATTTTTAACCAGACTGAGCTGTGCATTCATCAGCTTTAATAATGATCCAAGAATATTAGAAGTAGACACGTTTATGAGTATTGCTCGTTAAATTCTTTCTATGGAGTAATGATTTCATTATACTTCTCATTTAAACAAAAGTCAGGCTGTGTCTGCGGGCACAAATAATAATAAGCAGGAAATGGAATTCTTTTATTGAAAAAACTATGAATTTCAACTCTGCTCTCTTTCTGTAAAGGAAAGTATTCCAGAACAAATCTTTTTCAACTCAGATAAGAATAAGCTAGTATAGTAGGAGAACAGTCTGGGTGAAAACTAATTTCATTATAAATTAAAAATTACTAACACTATAAGTCAAAATTTCAAGGTTTCATAAAATTTAAGTAATGTATTTAACTTTAGTCCATACTGTAGGAGAGTAGTATTCATGCCAAAAAAATACAATGGTTATAATTGTACTCTGATACATTTCAAATGGAAAGCTTTCTGCAGACATAATTTTGGCTTCAAGACTGGAACACTTTCTTGGCATTGAAAGGGCATTTGATTCATCGGGTGTTTCACAATGTATCACTAAAAAGACCTGGTGAGCAGCCAGTTCCCTATAGGGTAATTTTTCCATCCAGATGCAAGTGCTATCAGAGGCCCTCGTCAGCTAAACTAATTATGATCTTGCATTTGCTGATGCCTGCTCACTCTAACGTTCGACATCCTCCATTAATCATCAATACAAGGAAAATGAATGAAACGTAAAGAAATGAGGCCTGGTAAGATGCACAGCCATAAAAATCTCAAATGAGTGCAATAATTTAACAAGATTGGGGAAATGTTTTTAGTGAGCACAAAGTCAGGCTAACAATTGCCCTTTTAAAAAAGAACACGATTTCATTAGTATAGCAGGTTGCATTGCTTTGAAGTGATATAATAAAATCTAGATTGTCATCAAGATAATCTCTCTCTCACCTTCTTACACCAACCCCCATAATCATAATTAGGAATATAGTACATTTTTTCTCTATCTGGATGACACCAGCACCAACAGTGAACGACGGCCTTCAGCAAATGCCTAACTTGTATAAATGCATTTATTAAATAAAATTCAAGTTGGAATGAATATTCATCTAACAAATACATAACCAAAATTTCTCATGATTTTGTGGCTACCCAGCCAAGACATCCTTGCAAAACGTCACCTGGCTGCTGAAATATTTTCCTCAGAGCATAATAAAAGCTTCACTAAACTAAACCCAATTTCATCCCTGTGAAGGGTTAGGTATTTCCAAATGGAAATGACTTTATATGGCAAGGATTCAGACTCAGTTGCAGAACTACTCCCTTCCATTTCTATTTTTTGTCTTTCAACCGAAGAGTTTCTGGTGTGGTACGTTTAAGAGGGTGGAGTCTTCTCTGAGTAAGTCTTTCCACTCTTTTATGGCTGTGCGCTTAATGCTTGTATGTAGAAAAATGTTCTTTACTAAATCATGGAGGACTTTAAATAATATATATTATTAGAACACAAGATAAACTAGATCTAGGCCATCTTTTCACATGTATGAGATGGTGGAACAGAGTGCCGACAGCACCCTGTGTCAATCGCACTTCAATTTGTTGTTCAAATTGATGATTTACCTATAGCAGAGCATTACTAAAAAGACTAATAGTTCATTTGAATAAAGAAGGAAGGTCCTATTGAGAATGCACAAGAATTGCAACTCAATGAATTGCGACATACTGGTTCATTTAGAATAAATCATAAAAACTAAATAAAGCAGAATCACATCAACTATGTCAGTGCTTACTTGATATATATATATAATTTTACTATCTATACACACACACACACAACACACAGTTGATGTGATTCTGCTTTATTTAGTTTTTATGACTTATTCTCTCCCACTCTCTCTATATATGGATATATGTATGTTGAGATTTCCAGAGTAATGCAAGAGATTCATCTGCATGCCTTGTATGAAAATTAATACAACATGTGAATGTATATCTCACATACTGCTCTGCAAACCCAACTACTGCCATCATTTCACTTAAGTTCTTGATAGGTTACTATTATATCACATGAGGTCATTGACAGATAATGATGAAGTATCAGAGGCGATACTTTTTCCACCTGAGGATCCCTGTGTGTTATACCAACGTTAATCAATTTACCCTCACAATAACCCTGTAAAGCAAGTAAGTATTATTATTCCAATTTTTAAAATATATTGTGTGAATTAAGGCAAAAAGACTTAAATGGATTTATTTGAGGTCACACAGAAAGACTGTGGCAGACTCAGTCTCAAAATGTCTGATTCCCAGTTCTCTATATAACCACAGTGCAGACGTCATCTCAAAATATAACCAAGGTACCATGTTCATGAGTGTAAGAAATTAAGGTGACTATTTTTATAGGCCTGAATTTGCTTACCTAGAAGCAACATTGCTATGTTGCTTTTCTTCTCCCCAAAAAATCAGTCTTTTAATAAAATACTAAATTTACTCTTATTTTTTTCCCTATAAATGTTGTTGAATCCATAAGCTTTCTTAAGGCTAACATCCAGAAAATATTATCAACATATTTTAATTTGTAAAAGTTTTTAACCTACTTTACAAACCTATTTGTACTTTACAGATAGACCTACTTTGGTGTTAGTTAGTAATTATGAGAGACAACTGCAAAATAATAATAATAGACAGATGTAAGCAAGATTTACTTAACTGGTACTATGATGACTGCCTCTTAGTAAAGACCATAGAAAAAATATAATAAGAAAGATATTTTTCTATGGTCTTTACTAAGAGGTAGTCATCATAGTACCAATTAAGTAAATCTTGCTTACATCTGTCTACTCGGCAAAGAATATGCACAAATACGTAAGGCCCTTTACTCCAATAAAATGTAAGCATTAAGACTAAGTTTAAACTTAAGTGCTTTACTGGAAATGGGTTCTTCTAGTAATTAACATAAATTTGTTGCAGGGCTTTTTGCCTTTTGTTTGCAAGAACACACACTATCATATCCAGAATATTTGCACAAAAATACATTGATATAACATAATAAGAGGATAAGAACCACAGATAAAAGGGTCTAAAGTCTCTGATCAATGCCACTAACACTAATTGGAGTTATCCATATAAATTTCCTGTACATCCTTGGGAGAATAAGCCAAAGAGATTTAAATAACTAAAATATGTTTCTATGAAGTCAATCTTTAATCATCTGGATCCTTATAACCACTATATTATAATCACAAATCCTGAAGGGGCCACTATAGTTAAGAGTCTGTCTCTGTTTCCATTCCAATTCTTAGATTTGGGTGTTTAATATCATGGCTGTCTCAAGTCACATTGGGCTGAAACTTGGCATACAATTTTGTCAGCCCAGATGTACCTTTTTGTACTGAAAACTTTATTCAAATTAGTTCAGCTGTTTATAATTTGGAGATTGGCCAAAAATGAAAAAAAAACAAAACAAGAAAAAACACCATCAGGTTTTCTGATACATTTTTGAAAATCTGCGGCCAAAGGCACTTAGCTTGGCTAGGGAGAGGTTGTAGAAGGAGCCTTACAGTTAGCAGAGCAGCAAGGCATCCAGCAAATTTATTGTATTTTATAAAATTAAACAATAAAAGTTTGTAATTAGTTACTAAACATGCATAGTAGATCTCTCTTCTAACCGTTTTCTCTCAAATCAGAACCATACTGAAACCATGTAATTGCATAACAGTCCTTGATATGCAGAGTATTTACTTACATTTTTTATGGTTTCATATCTTGACCGTTTCAAATTGAATCAGCCTGAAACTTAGTATACATGTTGCTAAGCCTGAATGCCCCCAAAATGTTTTTTAAACTCCTTAAGCCATTATTCAGTTTCTAGTATTTTATTTAAAACAGAGCTTATTATCAGTGATTTTTAATAAGTAGAAACTCACCCCATCACAACATGCATTCCCTAGGCATGTTTTCAGGATCAGATCCTTCTTTTGAAAAGAATTATATATATATAATTTCTCTGAAAAGAAATATATCTATATCTATATCTATATATATATAGTACTTCCTAATAAAAAATATGGCATCTAGTACACTTTACCTGATTAAAGCTTTGCAACTGGAAGGGGCACTATGCTTTATATTTTTAAACAAATATAACCCAAATGGCAGTTATTTCCATGTGACCTGGCAAAAGAAAATATATATCATAACAACATAGCTAAAAATCCTGCTTAAGAACTAGCTAGATTAAGCAAGGGTGCTGACAATATTTTGGTGCCAAAGACATCCTGCTTTCAAATCTAATGCCAGAGGATGCTTTTAAAAACTTGAAAACACTCCACAGGCAGCGGCCAAACATTTATTCTTACATCACACCTCTTGGTTCTCGGACACTACAAAACTTGTCTTTTTTGATGATTACTTTCCACTTCCTAATGACATAACAATGGTAGCAAGTGGGCTTCTTTGACATCTCAGGCTTTTCTATTCTGCTGTTAGTGAAACACACAGGAGTTGTGGTTTTGGAACACAAGGTACACAGAAATCAACAATATTGCCGCAGAATGAGTAGAGAAGTAGGGCTGGAGGGGACCTCGTTTAACCCCCTGCCTTAGGCAGGAAGGCTCCCATACTGGCATCAAACCTGCAATCATAGTATTATTAGCACCACAATAATCAACTGAGTTAAACAGTCATGAATGCCTATCTGACCTATTTCTCAAGACAGCATGAAATACATCAGGTAATATCAGCATGCATACATAATCAAAAGATAAAGCTGAATATTGGCTCTGGATGGTTCTTTCATAAGGTATGGACAATCACTTGAAAAGGGAAGGTGGGAACTCTCTATGCCTTTGGACTCTGAGGAGATAACTAGTTGTAAGAAGCTTGACTGACCTATGATTATCCTTCTTTGATCTTAGAGCAAAGAAGGGTAACACAACAAACTGCACAGCTTTTTAGGGAAGAACATGTGTGGACTGATCAAAATATGAGGAATCTGATGTTCCAATTTCAAGTCATTCAGCTCGTTCAATTTATAAGTTGTTTTTCCCCCCAAGTGAAGTCTCTTTCATTCAAGACACTAAATCTAATTAAGACTTGAATCCTGAGCAGCAGTGTTGATTTTGATTCCTGGGCTACATGCCCTTCTATTTCGCTTACAGAGTAGAATTGGAATTAGCTCTAATATATTTTAGCTGAATACTCGGCCCACAGCTTTACAAAGTTTTCTGAATGTGCTTAATCAACACTTGCATCCCCTCCCTGCAAAAAAATCAGAAGATAATTTTTCAAAGAGAGAAGACCCTAAAGCAGTATCTTGAAATGGAAAAATGTCAACCTTAGTTACCAATTATTGGTTGCCTTCCCAAATCAATGTCAAGTGGCGATCAAATACTCCTCAAATATGTAATCTCTTTTCTTAGAACAAAACATTAGACTGATATATTGTGAAGTTGTGCGTTTTGGGGGGCGGGGGGGCGGGAATTCTAAGAGAAAGTTAATATTTCATACATATTTTGTATACAAATTATTAGAAATAATGATATAACAACTTCTTACTTTTCATAATATCTACTGTACTGCCAACTGCCACTTTTAACAACATCAAAACTTTTTAGGAAAAAGCAAAACTCAACTGAAGTATACAGAAATATTACAAATTAAAAAAAATATTAGGTCAGCCTTTCAAAATTCTAGTCTCTAAGTCCTCACTGAAAGGAAATATTTTGATGCATGAGTAAAACCAGTCATGTTTTTTCACCAGCAAAAGAAGCAAATGAGTAAATGTTGTCTGTGAGCTGGTTATATTATGTTTTGCAAGGCGTTTCTAGATATAACGACACTTTATTAATTGAAAAAATTGCAGCCACTCCTTTTTCTTATTAAAGAATGCACACACACACACACACACACACACACACACACACACACACACACACACAGATTGCTTTCGGACTAGGATTTTGTTCCTGTTCTAACTAGAGAGCATTTGCCATGGAAATAAACTAACAAAATAAATACACAATAAAAGATGGGTTCTAGCTTCACCCATACCAATTCCCTACCCTCTGTTTATTGTTTTCCTTGCCAAGATACAACTAGTCTAGAGCTGCAGGCTGGAAGATGCACAGCATCAGTCAATTAGAATCAAAGCTTCACCATCAGGAAACGATCATTATTTAATCACCTCCTAAGAGCGATCTATGGCTACACTATTGCATAAATAATCGTAACAACACACTTTGTGATACACAAAACTTGCATTTTAATTGTTTTCCCATTTAGGTATTAATCTGCAAAATTCTGTAGTTTGTAGTATATCCCCCTGTCACTGCAATCAGAGATATATTACAATTCCCTAGTTTTGCCCAAGATATACAGTGTTGTAACAGAACATATGTTCTTTTGTTCAGTAGATGTGTACATATATTTTAAGCATATGTGAGTGCAGTGCCTAACACAATGTGACTGAAATTCCCTCACTGGGGCCTGTAAGTATAACTATAATTGCAACAGTAATGACAGTATTTCTATTGATAAGAAATGAGAAGTACTTTCAATTTGAAAGATGTTTGGACGGCCTAGAGGGAGAGTGAACAGATTAATTTATGGCTAAAAAGAATTCTCACTTTAAACAAAAGCAGTCTCTTAACAGTGTCATTAACTGGATTTCAAACTCTGATCCTGCAAGCTGCTGACCATCCCTAAATATCTTTGAGTCCACTAAAATACAACTATTTAAAGTACGATATGGAATTGCTCCTGCTATATTTTGCCACATTCTTTGCCACTAGGGTACAGTCCTCTATGTCAGCTAATGTAAATTGAATTTTTAAAAGTTTAATAACACTAATAAAAAAAAATCATAACCTGGATCCCTGAATTTCCTTAACAATAATGATGTCATTTTGTAATAACTGAAATCTATTCATGAGGAAAAAAAATCCTTTTTCAATAACTCACCCGAGTCAATTACACAGGAAAGTACTGTAATAGGCTGTCCTCCATCAAATAGCTCACGTACATGACTTCCTTTTCAATTACCAACTTGTCTGCATTGCCATCTGTAAAAACGAACACATACCTTGTGCTGCCAGTTTCTGCTCTTGCACTTCCATTAGTGGAACTGGCTGCAGCTGCTCCAGAAGAAAGCACTGATTGTCTTTGTTTTCCCAAAGTGTAGTTCTATTTTCATCCCCATCGTGCACATATCAACGCAAGGTAACACACTGTCTCTGCCAGAGTACTCACACAAGGAGTGAGTCCTGTTAAATTCGTGTTCCTTATTTTCTTCACTGCAGTGTAACATACCAGAGCAGAACTACCCACAAGTATCTCACAGTCTCTCCACCACATCTATATCACTAGCACCAAAGTAAATTTTATCAGTAGTTCAGAAACTGTTGTTAAAAAAAAAACCTATATATTTTGGCTAGGCATTTTCACACATTTTAAAATTGACACAAACAGAATATTGAAATCGTTTTTAAAGGAATGCTTTAAAGGACCAATAGATAATAAAAGAAATGTATGTTGCAAGATAAATAGTATTCCAAGTGTAAAATATCCAGTAGGTTAGAATAGGATACATAAGGAATAAAGTGTGAGTGACTGGAAATGTATATATATACTCTTTGCGTCTTAGCACCAATTAAAGCCCATAAACCTCTCCCCACTAATGATTTGCTGAAACAGAATCATGCAACAATTTCTTTTTCTGAACGGCTGCCTAAGAACCAGGCTTTGGTTGACACAGACTATTGCTCCTTTTCAGACAAAAAAAGGTTGGCTGTTGCAGCATGAAACTACTACCTAAACAAAATCTACAAAAAATGCACATCCTATTTTTCTTAATTTCATAAATTGAAAAACACCAAATAAATTAAAAACCAAATTAAGCAGTGACTAAGTTGTTTCTGAACAGTAGCTGAATAAAACACGCTCATCAGAATTATTCCTAGAAATACGGAAGAGAGACCATGAAAACTGGAAATGCTTCTAACTCTAACTTCTTTTGGCATAAGGCCAAAGTATTCAAAGTTGGGTGTCTAGGAATCTAAATCAATAACTAGACACTTATGTATAGAACTGACTTTCTTAGATGCATAGCTTTCTCCAACCTTTTATTTAGGTGCATAAAAATGGAAATTGATACCTAATTTTACACTGCAGTATTTGAGAATTTGTGCTTAAGAATGTATGCCAAGTTCCTTTAATGTGTTTGTCTCTTATGAAATAATTATATCTGGCAAATGAACCCATGCAAGTGGAAGAAAAATATGGCCTTATTTCTTTAAATATCCCCTAAAATTAAAGCAGTAGAAGCCAGCAGACATTTGCAGAGCTCAGCTAAGAACCGATGTCTAAATTCACATGCGATAGTCATTGAAGGTCCCAATCCTGCAAAAGTGCTAATCTGCAGCAAGAGTTTCACATGCAAAGCTGTTGGAGTCCCTGCCTCTCGGCTACTGCTGTCTGAATCCTACTTTCATTGAAATCAGAGGGGTAAAAGTAAATTTTAAGGGAGGAAAAAAAAAACCCAAGACATTTTAAAACACTGCCTCACCTTATTAAAGTTCTTCTGATCTCCGTTTATAGAAAAATGGATCAGAGAGCCAGCAGCTGAAAGTAGGAACTCTCATTTGTCAGTTTCTGCTGAAAGCTGCCAAACCCAGAGATGGAAAAGCTCCTAACGAGTAAAAAATTTCAAAAGTGACTTAGAAGCCTAATTCCAATTGCCTTTTATGGGACTTAGCTTTCAGTTATACACTTTCCAAAACATTATCCTTTCTTTGTAAATTAAATACCAAATATTTATAATTTTACTTTCTGAAAAGGTTACCTAAAGTGCCCCTTTATAGCTGACCCTGTTTTTTAAAGGCAAGAATTCTTGTGGGTGATATCTTTTATTGAACTAACTGTGAAGTTGGTATAGACATAAGCAAGCTTTTGAATATCATAGTACCCTTCCATAGGCCTATTTTTAAATGAATGCTTTAAGATAGCAAGGAAGACTTGGAATATACACAAAAACCTGTTTGGTGTCCACTTCCCATTAAAACACAATAGGAGTGATTTGTTTACCTGCCCTTTGTTCCTTCTAAAAGCTATACTCTTCCATCCAACATGTTTAATTTTAAAGTGTTTAATTTCTTTCTATCAAAAACCACCACAACAAAAGCCTTGCAATAAGCAATTCTACCACATACACTTCTAGAGGAGTTGAAGGACTCATATCTTCAGGTTTTATGTCTCACACATGAATGGCTCATATTAGGACATGACCCAAAGCTCAGCGAAGTCAACAGGAGTCTGACCATTAATTTTGACACTTTGCAGACCTTGTTAAGTGTTTTTGCTACAGTAGTTTCCATTAAAAAAAAATTTGCCAACCAATACCACATGATTACCAGTTATTTCCTATTGTAAGCCTAGGGAGGAACTGTGGTATCCCAGTTACCACGGTGTGGTAAATATTAAAAAGTAATGGTCTTTTATAGTGGCCATTTTCATCTAATCCAATTCATGTCAAATGCATCAAGATAATAAGGCATTATGGCACAGACATATCTTAGTGATTACATTAAGAATGACCATCTCTACTACATCCAGGGATCCTCATTTTTGGCAAAAGAAAATATTTTTCTCTCGTTGGATTCTTTGTTTGTTTGTTTACACAATAAGGTTTGACCAGTACACTTATACTCCTTTAGATTAATCTAAAGAAATAATAGCAGATATCCTGAAATAAATGAGTCACATTGGTTGGTAAAAGAGTACACTAGTGATAATTTCTGTTATATTTTTTACAATCATGCCAATTTTATATACATTAAATTTGCCTTTTTTTAACTTGAACTTTGTTTAAAGGATTTTTTCTTCTTGAGTTTAGTCTTAAAAGTAAAATCTATAAAAATTCTAGAACCAGATGATGATTGGAATTCATTTCCACTCCATCTTTGAATCAATAGAAAAACATGGCTGCTATTTTTTTACAAGTGATTTTTTTCCCCTCTATGTTCAATAAAAAAATCATTTGAGAAAAATTAGGAAAAGATTAATAAACTATAAAATACAAGTTTTATATCAACTACGGGGTCCATCTATGTTTCATATTAAATTCTATATGCCTTCAGTTTTCTTGCATATTTGAATTAATTTAGGGACTTCTGTCTCTTAAAAAACAGAAATAAGACAATAAGGTAAAATGATAATTTCCTACATTTTGGAGATTATCACTATAAGTAAAGTATCATACACTGCAAATATCCCTTCCATAAACAACCCAAGACTTTGAAACAAATGAAGAAATGGTGAAGACAAGACTGAGGGTGGATTTGGTAACAGTATTTAAATACTTGAAGGGTAATTATGAAGACGATAGAGGCAGGATTTTCTCTGTGGTGGTAGGACTTGCAGCAATGGTCTCAAACTGAAGCAAAGAAAATTCAGGATGGAGATTAGGAAGAATTTTCTGACTATGAGAGTAGTCAAGCACTGGGGCAGGTCACCTAGAAAAGTTGTGGCATCTCCATCCCTACAAAGTTTCAAGACAGGTTAGGTGGACACTTGACTGAGATGGCTTAGTCAGGGATGATCTTGTCTTGAGCAGGAAACTGGATGAGATAACCACATGTGGTCCCTTCCAGCCCTACTTTCCTATGATCTTAAGATTCCTGAAGATCTTTATCAGGCTCTATTCATGACCCTGGATGTGTCGGCCATTTAAAATTGATGTGGGCATGTGGATTTCTAGTTCAATAGACTGTGTTCCGTAAAGATGTTAATTCAATACTGACTCATAGCATATTAACTGAAGATGCCTCAAACCTATGACATAATGTAGGGCAAAGAACAAAAATGGTGTTTGCCATGTGATATTAGAGTTAATAGGCCTGTGCAAAAACCACAACAAAGAAGAACGTGTTAGTGGTTAGTGTTGTGAGGGAAAAAGCCTAGATTCTCCATCAAGTTTGGTCCTGCACAGATAACACTGTTCAGGCTTGTTTTCTAATGTGGCTTGACTCATCCTGAACTAGTTATCCAGGAACATAATTAACAGCAGAAGCCACCAAATTTGACAGCCCTACAGCATACTGGAAAATACTAATCTTGGTCATATATCCATACAATGGTTTTTTTTGCCCTGGCACTGGTCTATAAACGGGAATACAATGCATCCAGAATATTTTTTTATGTACACGTGCATGGACACATGTAAACCAACCTGTGATTCAGTGATATTTTATTTCCTTCTCAGGCAACTATAATCCCAGTTTCTTTAGCCTAATTGCTACCTTTAACTTTAAAGGAAAGTGGCATTCCCTTAACTCATTCAAGGCAGCGGTTACAAAGTTCACGTGGTCAAAATCCCTTTTTACCACATACAGACAGCACTGCACAGAGACTATTGTTTTTAACTCAAATTGGCATTGTGACTCTACTGGTGGCAGCAGTCATCATTACATTACATGGCATTAGTTTGACACCAGCAGAATGGGAACCAAATATAAGAGAGTTATTTTCCACTGTGAGTTCTGTATTTATAGGAGAAAATTTACCCACATAATCTCAAAGTAATCAGGTTTTTTGGGGGAAACAAGCAAAGGAGTGGAAAGGTGATATTCATGGAAATCAGCATGAAAGTGAGAAATTGACATACCATGTAAGCTGTCTCCCTAATGTATTCTTCACATCCTCTGAGGTAGCACTAAAACTGTTTAAATGAAGTCACCTGGGCAGCAATGCCAGGTTTCAATGATCTTGCTAAAAGGGAGCATTGCACTCTAATTAGCTTTCATCAAGGTGACTATTACTGCATCCATTTTAGAGCTGAAGAAGCAGCATGGTGAGAGTAGATAACATGCCCAAGACCATAGAGTGCAAAAGTGGCAGAGTCAAGTTTAGAACGTAATATGGGTTTTTCAGTCTCAGTTCCCTCACCAGGTCACTAGGCTACTCTGCTATGGTTTGCACACAGGTATAGGAACAGTTTACAGTTTCTTAGGGCTCCTGGTGGCTGATGTCACAGTGTCACCACCCACAGCCAGGTCATAGCTATTATCAGTAGGCTTAGAAATGCCAGTTTGAAATGAATGCAATTTATTTTTAAGAATGTGCATTCAAAATCATTTCTGTTTTATTAATGTAGTGGCTCTGATCCTCTTTAGAATTTTCTATTAAAATTTCACTCAGGCTTTCTTAGCAGTGAATAGCAAATTCTTATCTCGCCCCTTCTGCATGTTTAACACCTGTTGATATCCTCTTGGCAGACAGAGGAGGTACATAGGAAAGGAACAAATTTAGAACTTACAAGACTGATATTTAGTTAATAACCTCAGAATTTTCTTCTGTAGAACAAGGTCCATCACTGCTAATCTTTGCCAAATGACCCATTCAAGGGATGAGAAAAGTGGGGAAATGCTCCATATACTCTATAACTAGTCTATAACAAAATATTAATATTGTCTGTGTTGCTAGGTTCATACACTTGTATGGACAGTCAGATAAAAATGAATGTGACTGTGAAAACTTATGGATAATGTTGTACTCCCAACAAAGTGTCAGTGCAAGGTAATGGCAGTGACAAATGTTTCACTCCATAAGCAAGGTTTTCAGATGATTGTAGGGAAGGCCAATACTACCTAGAAATATCTAGGCTCCTTGATCTTCTCAGTCATGCTTTTGGCCACAGCATGATACAAGGACAATACTTACTTGTAGCTCTTGTGGATAACAATCTGTCCACTGATAACACATGGATGCAACAAGGTTGTGTTTTAAAAAGTCATTTTTAAACTAATCCATTTGTGAGGATGAGATAAGCCAAATATCTGAAAAGTAATACTTAAAATTCCTATTGCTAACCAATAAGGACATATTCAGTGTAACAACAGACTTCTGTGGAACTGTGTGGATTGCAGAAAAGGACAACATTTGGCCCAAAATTTGAAGGGGACAGCAGGGCGGGGGGTGGCTGACTGAAAAAATAAGGTATATTCTGTTTCCTGACTGATGCCCTACTGTTTCAACATAAAGGGATAAACTACTAGTGCTCTTGAGTCCTTAATTTCTATAGTAGATGGTTCCTCAGGACTGCATTACAAATTAAAACTCAAAGCTAATAATAATCTAATTTTCTTTAGAACGGTTAAGTGAATAATGATCATGTAATAAAATGGTCTCACAAATTGCTTATAGAATATAGTAGTCTGCCTAAAAAACTTGGCCTTGTGTACTAATTATTGGCATATTATAGGCAACTTGACTTGGACATTTTAATGTATCCTTTTAGTGTCAATTTAATTAAAGAAAATCTTCACTTGATTTTGAAGCATTAATATACCATATTTACTCAAATAGAAGACAGCCCTGGTATAATGTGACCCCCATAATTAGATTCTATATATGGAGAAATCATTAATTTGTTATAATATCTCAAGTATAGAATCTAATCATTAGAGGTTTGCCTTGAATTTGTCCCCCTCCCATTGTTACAAAAGGGAAAATAAATCTAGAGGGTCAGGTAACCCTTTTCTTTCTGCTTCCCCCCAACTTTTTCCCATGGCAGTCCCTTCTCCCTCTCCTTATCGTCAGACCCTGTTCTCCCAGAGCTCATGGAAGTGAGGAGGAAATTTTAAACCAATGACCTTGAAATTAAACTTGGCTGTAGCATTTTTCCTATACTACCCATACACTTAGCTTATCCAGAATTCATGCACTGAAAGTACTGAATGTGTTCGCATAGGTGTTCTATACATACACTTTTGAGTAGCACTTTGGCTCCTACTTACAAATCAGTTCCGAATCCAATTGGGCCAAGGCCAATAGTCAGGTTCCAAATTTCAAATGAGCAGAGCTCAATGCTTCAAGTCTGTGTGTGTGGCTGTACCACCAGGCAAGTATCCTTCAGTCCTGGGCTTTGGATACTCTCCAAATCCATAGCAGGCATTCTATGTGCAAGCCCCAAACTCGGGGACTTTGGGGTTCAGATGCCCCCTAGTCTCACCTGCTCCTAGTCAAAAGGCCGAGGAGCAAGCCATGGGGGAAGTGTGGACACAGGTCCCCCATTGCCACAAAATTGTGCAGTCATGTTAACTGCATTTGGGGAAACTCAGGGGGTCAGCCTGCCTGGAGTGCAATGGACAGGTCTCACCCTGGGAAAATTGTTCTGAGAAAGTCGCAGGGGTCAAACCACCTTTTTGATTATGGTATCTCACCTGCTAGGTAAGGCATGATATTAGTCCAAAGCCAAAGGTTTGTGATTTACCACACAGTTCATTGGGCTGGGCCTCACCAACATCAAAAGCATTGCAAATCATGGTAACCTCACAGCTCAGCACTGCTCAGTGTGTATGTGTACTCCACCCTGCACCCACGCCTGCAAACAGTCCATATGCTAACTATCCCCCACTCAAGACTGGAACTTCATGTCATGAGTCCTAGAATCCTCCAAAAATGTATATGCAGATGAGGCACAGGGCAACCTGATCTGGCTTTATCTCATGGAGCATGAGGCCACACTAAACATATGAACCAGGCTGAGAGATGGGCTGACAGAGGGATTCTGGGTCAATTGTATGCCATGTCATGGCTCACTATGACTTTAAAAAGAGTCAGTGGTGAGAGAGACTATGCTTAATTGTCACTACCATGTGTCTTATTCAGATGGGCTACACTAACCTATTCTGGTGGAAGGTTCCCATCAGCATGTTTGCTCAATGTGGGCCATGTGTTGGATAATGTTAGTCAGTGTTGGCTGCATTTAATCAACCTCATAGTAGATTTCCATTGCTAAGCACATGCTGCATTTGGCAGCAGTTTAATGATAGACAATGGATTTAGTAAGATTTCATTGTATGCAATTATAAGACAAGAAAGCTTTTTCCCACATGCCAATTGCAGTTGAGTTTATAATACGTGAGCTTTTTTCCCCATGCCAATATGCATTCATCTTGTATTTATGTAAATAAGGTACATGTTATATATTTACACACACACACAGGAATTTACTCACTCATATACTCAAATGCATTTTATTTTATTTTTAACCCAATGTAATATATGGACCTAGACTTTCCCTATGCTTTGAGTAATTAAGGACCAAAACAACTATAATATGAGGATAGGGGGCAACACTTCTAATGCAGGTTAATGATGGTTACTCCTTTAACTCTACTTCCCTAGGGCCAGACTTTTTTGAAATTAGTGGGAGGGATAAAATGGAATAAAGGTGTTAAAATCTGGCCTTAAGAGATCCTGCATGTTAATTCATCTATTCATGGTGACATAGAGCTATTTTTAATTGATGCAGTCTATATTTACCAAACAATATGGGAGTCTTACATACTGCCTTACCTCCACATTTGTATTGGCTCTGCCATCCAATATGCTGCTTCCCAAAAAAGCTGTTGCATATCACTATATATTCTGGTATTTTTAATCCATATCATCACTTTTGTTATATACAAAAATGCCTTATAATGCTTCACAAATTTCTGAGTTCTCCACAGGAGAGGAAGGAAAGGACATAATGCTTTTGTTGTACTTTAACTTTTCCTAGATTTCAATAAATCTTAAAAAAAAATTACACACTACATTCAGTCTTTTCACTTTTTCTATTTCTTCAATCAATTAAGCAATCAATAAAAGAGGATGAAGGAAATGTGGGTGCTAAAAACAACACGGGGCTCAAACCCAAGATGCAACAGTTGATGGATAATATAATAATGGTTGCCAATTTCAAAACAAAGTGTTAATATTTAAGTACGGTTTATTTTTCACTTTATTTAAATAAAAACTCTTAAAAGGAAAAAGTTTCCCTGCTTCGGTCTCAGCCAATTTTAGGCCACACTAAATGTTAAATAAACTATTATTTAATCAAATACAGGCATATTAGTCTCACTCCTGCTGACAACTTCAATTAGAATATTTTTGCTTCATACAAAAAAAAAGAAAAAAGAAAAAAGAAAGCTCATGATCTTTAAACTACCATGGCTTCTGCAAAACATCTGGTTACAATTTTTTATATATCCAACCATCAAACTTCTATCTACATGAAACAGTTTACTCAAGATTTGTTTTAATTATCCTGTATTGCAGGCTTCATATTGGTTTTTAAAAGGGGTGACAAGATCACTCAGATGGTTTCAGCTGCAAACATACTGGAAAGGATCATAGGGAGTGATCACATTTACACAAAGAGTGAAGATTTTCATATATAAAAAAAGGTTTTTTTAATTGTTGCCAAGAAACAAGTGCTACTTTAACTGCACCCCCACCACCCAAACCTTTGGCTTGTCCATTTAGTAATTTCAACTGTTTTCGTTTGGTCCTAAAATTAAGCCAAACACCATATGCAACTTCACTACGAAAAAGCAAGTTTTGAAATGTATCTTTTTTTTCCTGGTCTTGCTGAAGCCACCCAAGGACATAGCAACACTTGTAAAAATGCTGGTTTAAAATACCAGACAGTAACAGAAAATGTTAATGAGATAAAGTAAACATAAGAAGAAACTTGTATGAGGGCACTGTAAGGATTTGAGCACGAAAGATTTGCTATACATTGTGAATATTAATTATTTGAGTGATTTTACTGATTTTCATAGGAATATTCATGTGTGTAAAGTTAAAAAAAACATGAATAAATTTCTGCAGGATTGGACTTAAAATAGGAATCAATAAAATGTCTGTGGATCTAATTTGATTAAATATATGTACAGGTTGGAAGAGGCAAAATTTCACCTTCTTAAAACTGGTATTGTGTGCTGACCCAAATACACAATGTGTTGTCTCTGCTACTGGAGTTTGCTAGTCTCTGTGTGGTAGAATAAGTGCAAACTTTGGAGGATATGAAAATTCTTTATTAATTTATTTGCATGACATACATGGATTAAAGGCAAAGTAATGTGGAAACTTAAACTATTTATTTTATGAGGTAACTATTTTGAAATCCATTAAATGAAAATAATGAAAAATGGTCTCATTATACTTTTTTTTTTTTTTAAGTCAGCCAGCGTTTATGATTCCAAGTTAGATCTTTCAAGAAAACTTAATATTTTTTTCTCTGAGGCTCTTTTTTTCTAAGTAGAAGCATGGCATAGTTATGCCTTAACTTTAACACAAACAGCTTTCCAGAAGCAAAATCTAGGACACAGTTTCGACACTCCACAGACCTCCATGGCCAGGCTATTTTCAGTCCTAATTAACGTAGCCACCATGGAGTGGTGCTGTGGACAAGCTAATTAGATGTCCATATTTTTACCTCCCAACCCAGAAGCTGTGTTTTTGAAGTTCCAGGTAGCATTATGCTGTATCCTTTCAAGAGATGCAGAAGGTCAGTGTTTCATACTAAGGAAGGAACATTTTTTTTTCAAATTCAGGACAAGAGCAACATTTCCTGAAGGTCTTGAGGACACCAGGGCATAGCCCCTAATTCAGGGCTGTCCGTGAAAACCTGGGAAGGTTAGTGTCTATAGCTTATAAGGAGAATAGCATTTCTTAAACAGTGCCTTGTGTTTCAGTCCATTCCCCATAAAGTTCAAAAATAGCCAGTGGAAATACAATTCTTGGTCTTGGGTTTCTCTGAAAAACTGATCTCTCAGTGTCCAGAGAATATTAAAAATAGTCCTAAACCCTGGTCTCTTATAAAAAGACTAATTCTTCTCTACTTTATGGAAAAAACAATCACTGTTATTGCTATTATTACTATTACTACTACTTTTTTTAGTGAGTGAAATTCAGCCATGTGTGGAAGAGAAAGCCTAAGGATAGCGCTTTGCTTTGGTACTCAGAGAAGCTCTGGTATTAATCCTTATTTTCACAATTTCCGAGTTGCGATAGTCAACCTGAAAAGGCTTATTTCAAAAGAGAAAAGAACCCCAAAGTTTGGATGCATGGCTAAACCTCACGTGAATAAGCCAAACCTCTTGCTTAAGTACAGATAGTCAAAAAGCCCAAGGCTGAATTGCTTCAGTCTTTGCAAGTTAATCTAAACTTCAGAGATTGAACCAATAATCAGATATTCACTTTTGATTCAGTCATATGCCTGCAGTGGCTCAAGCCAGAAACTGAGGGACCACACAGCACCGATATCTGGCCCCTTGGGCTGTGTATTCAGATCCTCTTCCTGCTGCCCCTGAGGTCTCTGGGATTTTAAGTCCAGACTCACAGCAGCAGCACCTTCCAGGGTTGCTCATCACTTCCTCTTCCTGCTTCCAGGTGCCTCTGGGATTTGTAGTCCACAGTCACAGCCAGCACTAAGTAAACCGAGCAGGGCAGCTCCATACTCAGGGGGAAAGAACGTTTAACCCTCCTCCCTAGCCCCAGACCCCAGCAGGGGTTTGCCCAGGGAAGCCAGTGAGTCCAGTGAGCTAGGGAGCAGAGGGATGGGGCTACCCTGTTCTCTGGAACAGACAGTACAGCCTTGCCTATGGATGCCAAATGCTGGGATGCTGGGGGACTCTGATTTAACTCAAACCAGGAAGGGGTCTAGGATACAAGTTTCATAAACTGATTTGACCTAAATGAGTTAAGTCTGATACGACATTCAACCAGGTTTATCTTAAACCGGTTTTAGCCATTTTGAAACTGTTGACTTGGAAGTAAAGGACTCTTCAATGTCTAGTGTTCTAAAATCTTTAAGGTGAAATTTAGTACCATCATCCTCCAAGACATAGAGATGTTTTCAAGTCACAAAGATGGAAGCAGTAAGCCAGTGATTCTCAACCAGGGTGTCAGAGATCTTTTCAAGGGTGCTGTGGGGGTGCCAGGCAATGTTAACACTGCTAGGTGTTCAAACACAATTCACAAGATAAACCCAGAGATTTAAAGTAGGAATTAATTGTATTAAAACATTCTGACCTGCTGTGGTGGTTGGAGTTCTTTGCAGGAGAAAAAATGCTCTATTATTTTTCTGTAGTCCAAAAGGAAGTGAAAACTAAGAGCTGGCACTAAATTTGTGAAAAGCAAAAATGTAATTGAAAATAATAAAATCCATGCTCTTTGGTTGATTTTTCACACATCTATACATAATGCATAATCATCAACCCAAGGGGCACATTTTTAGTGTGCTGGAAATTTAGACACATGATTTTGATCAATGTTAAGGGCAGTTGTATGACTAAATCTCAGTACACCACTTTGAGAATTTACTTTTGAGTTACAACATCATTAAGGTTGAAATGAAAAAAAAAACTATGCCACTTGATGACACTTGATTAATAACACACTTCATGGTGAGCACCCTAGATACTTATTGCAGCATTCATACTATTGTAATGAAATGGCTTAATTTATAAACCACTGAATGGAAAGTATGGTAAAATATATTACCATATTGAAATATTAGTTAGTTTCTCCTTCTGGCTAAATTGGATGACCTACCGTTTTTAATTACTGGGTAAAAGTCTGTGGTTTTATATTTGAAGACTCCTGATAACACATAGAGATATGATAGCAGTGTATGGGCACATGGACACGTGCTATTAGTGTGCTTGAATAAACTCTGGAGGTTATTACTCCAGAGTTTATTGCTCCCAGGTGCACTGTTTAAACATGCTCCCGGGAGCAGTAAATTCCAGAGCAATAACCCCTGGAGTTTATTCATGCACAGCATGTTGAGCCAGGTCTGAGAAGCCAGGGCTGGCAGGAGACCCGGGAGGTTTTCCTGCCAGCCCAAGCCTGCTCCCCGCAGCTAATCATGCTGCGGGTGGGTTGGCTGGGTCATGAGGGTGCTTCAGTCCAGGGCTAGCCAGCAGGCAGCCCCTGCACTGAAGCACCCTCATGCCCCAGCCAGCCATGGCAATGTCTACAAGTGTGTTGCTGCAGAGTATTTAAATTAGTTTACTCCAACCTAGTATGGAGGCATGTGTAGATGTGCAACATTTACTGTAGTGCTAATTAGTCAACTGCATAGTAAATTTCTCATGTAGATGCACCCGCTCAATACTTTCTGTATAACTACATAACTGCTGTGAATATGCAGGAGTATGTAACACAGTTGAATGTACCATGGAGACATGCGCATGGAAACTACTAGAGTAGAAAAACCAATTTTGCCCTATCAAGCCAATATAAAGAGCAGCCACTTCTGTACTGTTGTTTTCTGTTTAAAGATACTAAATCTTCTAGAGGGTTAAATTCCCACATTTTTATAATTACAACATTTGCAAACAATGCTCAGTAAAGGTTCAGTAAAGAGGCTCAAGGCTCAATGGTTCAGTAAAGAGGATAGAGATAATGTGTGACAGTGTTTTCGGGTCAAGTAGATCTACTCGTCCTCCTGTAGAAGGATGGACTTGCCACCTCTCTGGCACTTATTCTCATCCTTAAGAAACACCTCAAGTAAGGTTTTGGCTCCAAAGAATTATAGGCTATGATCTTCCAACTTCTTTGTATCTGCACCCAAAGCCACACTGGAGCCACAATAAATTATTTTTGATATGGCCTCCACCTGATTCTGACTAGAGTCAACAGTAATCTTTCCACTGGAATACAGGATGTCTTTCCAGTGACTTTTACTGGTTAGTAGAACTTAAGGAGAGTCTGCAGTAGTCTACTGCAACAATTCTCAACCTTTTTAGACACCAGTCTTCTCAAAAAAACGACAATTTTTAGTTTTCACTTCTTTTTTGACAACAGAAAAATAACAGAGCATTTTTTCTGGTGCAAACAGCTCAGACCACCACAACAGTTCAGAATGTTTTTAACACCGTAAGTTCCTACTTGAAATCTCTGGCCGTGTATAGATGAAACAAGAGGCATGTGTGCATGACACCTTAAAGCAGGCTAAATGCTTTTGCACCATTTAATGGTGTCTATGTTTGCACGCTTTGGTGGCATATTGCGCATTAATTCCAGCCGCTGTAGGAAATTCAGTGGCGTAATGTGCCTTAAATGACTTGGGGTGCAGCAAACTAAAACTCCTTCAAACGGAGCAAAGCACCGGGCTCCATGCAGCTCCATGGCTTTGCAGGAAGCTCTGCAGGCAGCCTGACAGCAGCCTGGGAAAGCAGGCTCCGCCCAAGAAAAGCAGCGAGCCTCTGATCTTCTTTAATCTTTCCCCCCTGAAGCCTGCCTGCCTGAGCTGCAGGGGGCCTGATGCTTCCCTCCATGGCCACAGTGCCGCCCCCCTTGGGACCGCCTGAGCCAGGTGCCTGTGAGCAGGTGCTGCCGTGAAGGGAAGCACCAACTCCTCTGCAGCCCAGGGACTGCTCCATCCACCGGTAGCTCGTCCTCCCCTCCCCACTGGAGAGGCAGGTACGTCAGTGGGGTGTGTGCACGACATAGGGGTTTAATCAGTCCTAAATTGAAGTGGTGTTTTTTAAAATCCACTGCTTCAATTTAGGGCCCCTGCTTCGTCTACATATGCCTTCTGGGTTTATCTTGGGAATCATGTTTCACACCTGGCAGAGATAACACTGTATGGCAGTCCACAACACCCTTTAAGGATTTTGTGGCACCCTGGTTGAAAATCACTGATCTACTGCTTCTATCTCTATGACTTAGAAACATCTGCGTGTATTGGGATAAGGACCATGATAAACCAGCTTCTATATGGGAGTTACCTCTGTTTTTTATGGTACAGGCAATACTAACAGTATGTGAGAATAATTCCCTATGTCATTTCTACATAACTGAAAACAAATTGGGTTATCTAGGAAGAAAAGAATAGAATTTGCTCTTTTATGTTTTAAGTCTATTATATAAAATTAGGTAATTTGTACAGAAAAAATAGCAATAATAAATTTTATAGTAAATCTCAATAGACTGACATGCTTTGCTTGGATTTCAGGTGCCAGCTGCAGCTCTGCTGGCATTATGCATGTGAAATTATATTTTATTACTTTTAAAAAATAAACAAAACAAGATTAAACAATGGAGGAGAGGAACGATTAAGAATCATGACAATTCATACGTCCTTACAAACATTGCTGGAAAAATTGTAGTCAGTGGAAAATTATTTGAGCCGTAAGTACTGTTCATTATTATACATTAGTTTACAAGAGTATCCCTAGCATAGCTCTTAGGACAGCTTTAATATTAATATAAGACAATTTGGTCATAGTAAAATGATGTTATAAGCACATTTGTTTAGGGGATAAGTGAAATTTGCAAGTTTATTAAGAACATTTAAATTACAATCTAGCTTTCTTTTAAGAAAAAGCTATTGACCATCTATCTCTTCTTGTGTGTAGGTTGCTTTTTAAAACTATTATTTCTTTAAAAAAACATCTTTTGTCTAAATTGTAGTGGCAGTAAAATATATAGAACTTTGAATGTGCTACTTATTCTCTCTGACATAAAAGATGTGTGAAGTTAGTAGATGGCATAATAATTGAGCCTGGTTAGGGGTTTCTTAATGTACTTGTTTCATTTGTCACCTTCTTTTCTTGTGGATTATATGCACAGATTCATCAAGACTTGCAACACCTGGTTTTCATTTGCAGTGTTTAGTACTTCTTTTCTAATCAGTTTTCACTGGTTGGTGTAAGATGTGGTTTCAAAGTTAGACATACTAACCTTCTGAAAACAGAAATTAGAAATTCCCAGCTTCCTTGTTCATTTAAAATCAAGTCTCTTCTCATTTTCTTTTTATGTTTTTCGTGCTTCTTCTTGTATTCTCCTTTCAACTATGATAAATAACTAACTTGCTACGACTTTTCTTAACATGAAAGGAGCAAACAAAAGAGTGTACACATAACAAAAAAGAAAGATATAGTTGTCTAGTAGATTCATTGCTATAAAAAACAACCTCCTTAATTTATGTAAACTCGACTGACAAGAATAACACAAGCAAGATTGTTTCCTACTTAAAACAAAATCCTTAAGTTGTATAGTTTAATAATGAGATGTTCTCATTTAATTTTTCCTCTACCTTATTGTTTTTGTAAGTGCTCATCTAAAATACACATCCCTTCAAATACTTGCATTCTTTTCCTGGTGTCATCGACAAATGCCAAAAATAGAGAGAGAGATCTGATAAAGCATGACAAAAGTTTCACGGATAATTGCCTTCACATATCCAGTTCAGCTCTCATCTCTTCTAATTAGCCTCATTACCATACCTTAAGACAGACCAGCAGTCGCTCAAAACCCGTTTTTTTTCTGTCAAAACTATTGCTGACAGGCAAATGGACAACACATGGACCAAGTAAGTCTATTCTAGACTATTCTTTTACAAGACTGGCCTCCAGCAGAAAACACATAACAATAGGTCTTCTATAAATGTTTACTGCAAATACATACACATTGTGTGTGGATACTTAATAAAATGTTGTTCTTTCCTACTGCATTTAAGTGCAAATGTGCTCAAAAGACCATACCAAAAATATCCACTTCTCTTAGACTACTACACTCTTGTTATTTCAATAGAATTATATTGGAAAGATACGGTGAATCTTATTTTTCCCAACTTTCATTATGGTTGATACACAGTATTTTAAAACACTAGGTATTTCAATTTCAAGGAAAAAAATCAGAAAAGTACTGTAA
>NW_005841892.1:4051917-4101938 GCF_000455745.1 Alligator sinensis
CAAAAAGCTGGCACTTTCTGAGGGGTGCCTTGAATCTAAGAAGGGGTGCTTTGAGCCTGAAAACACTGGGCACCACTACTCTATGGGCTAGATTAGGATAAATAGATTTTAGACTATTCCTGTAATATGAGATTTACTACTACTATTGCAGTTTGAAGGTCGTTTCCTGCATAGCCCTCTGGACTTTATGGCATTGTTTGAAGTAGAAAAATCAAGACCCACAACAATTCATCATTGTAGTACCACTAGTGATAGCAAGTGTGCAAGGTGTTATGTAGATAAAACACAGTCTATATTAGAAGCACATCATTTTACCCTAATAGATAAAAACACCTTGGTTCTATCTAGAACACTATTTCCATTATTTCTACCACTGGAGGTGCTGCAACATCTGTGAATGACATATTCTAAATTTACCCTGGTAGATTCAGCCCATGAGCCTGGATTAATCTAAAATTGCACATAGTAGGCCTGGAATTTATTCTAAAAGATACTCCATCTTATGACTCCATTAAAGTTTGAAGCCAAACAGATGTACTGTACTCAGGGCAAACACATTTGAAGCTATTTTACTTTCCACTTTCCATTATCCTACTGATCTATAAAATGTCAAATAATATGTTCTAACCTTTCAAATTTTCATTTGTACGTCTGCACTTCCTTGGTAAAATTGTTTATCTTTTGAGTTTTTCGACTGTGTTGGCTTTTATGCAAAATTCGCTCTACTGTGTATAAGTTGTTTTGACATATTTAATTCCACAAGAGAATTCTAACCGCTGGTTCTTTCATCAGCATTTACAATACTGCTACGACACTGTTCTTGATTACTTGCACTTTCATAGCAGCTCTATTAATGCAATTTTAAAAAACATAATAAACTAATTATCTATACTGTCAGATTGATTTATGTAAACACACAGAATATATTCAAAATAATTTCATTTTCTTGCATCTGGCTCTGAGTCTTCCATTCTTGGTACCACCAAGAATGCTGTGTAACAGTAATAAGTCTGGGCAGCATCGTATTTTCCCACATACCACACCACTCTAAATAAAATACACACCCTGTTTCTGAAAGGTAGCATGTAGAAAAGTAAAAGATGTTTGTAGCATCATGAAAGACTGTGGTACAGAACAAGTCCTTCTGGAAACCTAGACCATCCAGAAAGTGTGACTTCTTAAAAGACAATCTCTGTCAGGCAGGAGAAACTTCCTAGTGTGGCAGGACAGCAACAAAGTTAGGCCCAAATCCTTGCAAAGACAGTAGTAAAACTATTACTTCTTCACGGTCAGTCATTCTTTATATAAGTTTCTGTAAATAATAAAGTATTTCCCAACCACAAGTCTCACTGAGATGCTACAGACTGCAAGCAGCAGCTCACTCACCCTCCCCCAGCTCAGTGGCTTTTCAGCCAAAAGTTACTGGCTCACCAGTGGCCGTGAGCAGGTTAACACTGGACCCTACCCCTGCTGCTTGCTGCCCCAGGGAGAAGTGGTGGCCATAAGTCAAAGTGTCTGTTTGTTTTATTCCACACTGCTTCTATTGCAGCAAAGAAAATCAGCTTCCTTGGTTAAGACAGGCACTCCAATTTTGGAAGGCTGATTTGGGGGGAAAAAAGGTCCATGTGGTATGCAAGCGAACATGGCAGTTGTAGTATACTAATTTTTCTCAGTTGTATATACAAAATGTAAGATGTTGTATAAATACAGTTATATATATATATATATAACTGTATTTATACAACATCTTACATATATAGTATAATAGCTAAGAAATTAGTGAGACAGATATCTTACTAATTTCTTTACAATATGAAAGAAAAGAGGTGATGAGATTACAATAGCTAAGAAATTAGTAAGGTATATATATATAATTTATCTATCTATGTAATTTGACTATTTGTGTATATACATCTCTTACTAATTTCTTAGCTATTGTAATCTTCTCACCACCTCTTTTCTTTCATATTGTTTAGCAACTGTGAGTTTTAGGTGTCATTTATTGAGTCAGACCAATTACATTTGTTCATCAGACGTTATTCAAACTGTGAGCAGAACCTGCTAGCTATGACTAGTTAGTCATTTGTCTTTTTCAAATGATGTCAATCATGGCTCTTGTAATTATTACTGCTTAGGTTCATTTCAGAACTTTGAACTACTGAATTAGTGAGCACTGAGGAATGAGTTCGACTTAATGTCATTTTGTTAAGGGGTTATGTCTTTCTTGGCTGGGGGGAGTTGGACTGGGAAAGTCTTGGGTTGCTATTCCTGTCGCTAAGACTATTTTAGAGACTGTATAAGGAGAAATGTGGAAATGTGCTGGAGTTCTCACCAACTTCCTGGTTCACCAGCCACTGCAATAGCAGCAAATGACCACATATCCTTTCCTTCAGATTGATTATTAACAGTATTTTCCTTCAGAAGAATCAATAGCGCCATAGCTTCTGGGCCCCCATTACTCTACTTCAGTTTGCTTAGACAAATGGTCAAATTTTACCCTGATGAAGGCTTTATATGTAGCTAGGAACATAAGATATATCAAGTGAATTTGTGAGGCTGGGACATGAGCCTTCCAACAACTGCCTTCTGAGTCAGTCACATGAAAAACTTCCATCTTGGTGCCATGCTGATCCACCTCGTGGCGGGAACACCAATCCATTTGGTATCTCTTTTGTTACTACTAATGCTTGTTCTTTCTATCTTTTGACTTTAAAACAGACTACCCCCCCCCCACACTCAGTATGGTGTACAAGACACTTTACATAAGCACTTACATTTTTAAAAACCCTTTCCCATCAATATAACAGCAAGTATGCCAGCCTATAGCACTAAGAAAGCCTGTTACTGTAACTGTTAGGACTGAGGGGCTACTTTGGTCCAGAGACAGTTTAGGCAACAAAATTGTTCTCCTGATACTTGGGTAAGGTACATGATCAGTAGTGTGTGCAGTGAACTGAATTTTATTTTTTATACACATAGGGCGTGTCTACATGTGTTGCTATGGCAACATTGTTACTGCACTGTGATTTCCTTTTGGAAGTAATAAATCATAGTGCAGTAACAGACCCTACTGGGCCATACACACGGTACATTGTTATTTTTTAGCAGCTATGTAGCGTCATGTGTAGATGCACCCACTTCGTTATGACAGAAATGTCAGTATTTAGGCAGTACCAAAACATTTTGCCTTTACCACTTGTGAATAATAGGATTGTGCAGCAGTTCTCAGTGATTTCAGGGAAACTAGCACCTCCCTCTGAGACCCAGAATCAGAATGGCTTCACCTAGGTTTCCAAACCAATCACCAAAGCAAACAGAGAATTTGACTATTTATGCTATTTCATTCACAAATTTTAGCTCAATCATTCAGCACCAAGCAAGTAAAAGTGAGAGTTTTACCCTTTTGTCGCCTGTTTCACCTGCTCCTTGCTCTGACCGCGTTTCTGAGCCTTCTGTTTGTCTGATTGCCACCCTTTCTGAAACTTTTCTCCAGGAGAAAGAGACAGCTGCAAAGTTATTGTTCATCTGAGCAATATTCCCAGAAGACTAGAGGGAAAAAAAGAATAGCTAAATAGAAAGTGGGACGATCAGTGGTTAGCACCCACACTTGATAACACCAAGGCTTGGAATTTTGCAGTTGCAGCTGACTTAAAAGAAAGTAAGCTATTAAAATATATATGTGTAATGAGAAAAGCCAGAAGGGGAAAAAAAATGTTGCATAGCATAGTGTGAATGCATGAAGTGCAGAGTGATAATTATATTGCATTATACCACTTAAACATGACAATGTTTAAAAGGCTCTCAAATGCAGGCTAGATTGGTTAAATCTACTGCAATTAAAACACACTAAACTGCTTTGATATGCTTCTTAATTATTTTGTTCTTCGTGATTTAAGTTCTATCCAGAAAGTGGAAGACATTTTGCTAAAGCTTCCAAACCACAACTGACAATTGATAAACGCTTTAGACAGGCTGCCATTTCAGGTGTTCCTCTAGCAGTTTTACAGTCCTTAAAAAAAATAATTTGGTTGCATTAGATATGAACGTAACCAAACTCTTTTTTTTTTGTGTGCATATTTTAAGTCATTGATATTTCAGTGGGAAAAGAATAGGTTCTGCTAGGTTCTGCTGTCATTAAATCAATCCTTCTTTATAAAATCTTTCGTCATTACCTTGAAAGCTATGACTATCATTGAGAAAAGAAAGACAAAAGATATTTTAAGAGTAACACACACATTAAATGTGAATACAAAGGCTGTAAATAATAAAAACTGCAAGTCAGTTTCCAAGGCAAAGAGCACAAGTATCCTCTTAGGTCTGTTGATAATTAGCGCAGTGCGGTTCTTATCCTTGTCTGAATACAATATAATGGCAACAGCCTTAAAAACTCGTAAGATGGCAGGAAGGGTATGAGACTGAGGGGCATTGCTTTGTCCCTGGCATATCGTTTCTCTGCAAGAATTGAGATCAGCTGTACATTACTTTGATGATGTTCTGAGTACTAGATCAAATCTACTTGAGATGTGCAAAGGCAAAGACAATTAGCTTAACCGAAATTAAAATAACACATTTGAAAAACAAACAAAAATTTTGCTCAGAGACAAAACTTTTATTCCAGAAATTTGGTCTGTAAAATGCTCTTGTACATACAGCAGTAGTAGCAGTTAAAATTGGATCAAATTCTTATAAATAAGCTTTTTCCTTCAGCAAAATGTTAATTATTTTTAATCCTTCACTGCAATTTCATAAAATACAGTGTTTTTTGCAACAAGAAAAATATTGTTTTCTTATTTTAGTTTCATTAAAGAAAATATTTTGGGAAAAAAAAACCACACCAGCCTATTTAGAAATGTGGGCTAGAAGCGAGGTTAAATGCTAAAGAAATTGATGGGTTGAACGTCAATATTACATGGATTTTGGTACTTTATACTCTAGTCTAGATAGAATGAATTGAATAGACCTTATTTTAACTTATCATATAGGTAAGATATATATTTAACATAGAGATTGACAGAGCAAATGGAACTATACAATGTGAGCATCTACATGAGATGCTTACTGGGGAATTGCCTAATTAGTGCTGCAGTAGAACATCAGCATCTACACAAGTGGTGCGATTAGGCCACAGTAAACTAATTAATTCTGCTGTAGGATAGTACTTCCCAAGACAAGTTCTATTCTATGGCAGAGTTATTAACTCTGCCGACATTCATATGTAGAGGGTGACCAGGGATGGCTGGGGCACGAGAGTGCTACGGTGCAGGGTTGTCCGCAGGTTGAGCTGGGCAGGAACAGACCCAGGCTGGCAGGTTGACTGCTCAGGCTCCCTACCAACTGGGGCTGCACTACCCTGACTCAATGTGCTGCAGTCCCGGGTGCACGTATAAATACTGTGCCCACAAGCAATACACTCCAGCATAAACTGCATTAGAGTTTCTTGCATTCCATTAACATTCATACGTAGACATACCCTCTTAAAATAAAATCATGCCCAGCTCAAGTCAACAGCATTTTTGCTACTGGATTCCAGGTTTCACCTACATTATCTGCATTAGAAAACTATGACAAAACCACAGCCAAAATCTCATTTGGCAGACCCAGTAGAGAAAGCACAGATAAAAAGGACATACCCTTTCAGCACTATAGCTGGCATCTCCAGAGTTCAGTACAGTGATATAATTATGGAGGCCTGCTGGACAGCCAGAACATAGGAAGTAGCTCAGCTGTACATAAGCAGAAGAATTTGGAGTCTAGAGCTGGCAATCCAGAATCTTTTGTAAGTGCTAAATTAGCTGATTTTATAGCATTTCTTTATATGGATTCATGATCTTCAATTGTACAATATTTTAAATAGGCAGTTAAAAAAAAAAAAGAAGAATAGCAGCCAAAGTAGAATACCTCACATTGAAATGTTATATTTTGATTTTCATTTTCTTAAGAAGGGGAGGTGCCTTCAGCATAAATGTCATATTAATGACAGTGCATGTGGTATATGTTTAGGATAGGTACAAACATTCAAAAAAGCCTGAGACAGAATTGATCTAAGTTACGTGGTCTTCTGTAAGCAATGTAGTTTAGATCGGTAGCGAACTGAACACACATTCACCCTTCGGTGAAGGGGAGGCAAATCTTAGACTGGGTTCCACCATTTTTAAACCAGTCTATATGTGCTGAATTGCTGTTCTGTTAAAGGTACAGATCAGCTTTGTGTATCAAACTCGGTTCTGTTACAGGTATAGACCAGTTTCCAATCGCTTATACCAGTAAAATTGTAATGTCTGTACATGGCCTTAAATTACATTTCAAGACTAAAAATGTCATGTCCATGGACAAATAAAACCAACATAAATTAAATCCATCGTTCTATAAATTCCATTATTGTTAATCGTTTTCTTCCTTCCTTCCTTCCTCCTTCCTTCCTTCTTCCCTCCCTCTTTGTCATTTGGCATTTTAAATAACCAAATTGCTTACATGTGTTCCACACTTCTTCTTCTTTTCTCCCTTTGGTACTGCTAGAAACTGGCAGTTAGTCATTTTGATAGACTAAAAGGAGAAAAACCTGAGAGTGCGTTACATATCTGTCCTGTGTCAATTCATGTATTTTCAGCTTATAAACAATAATACCTAATGTGTAACTTCACAAGTGTGCGCTAATAGTAGGAACTTGTCTATTCCCTGGATTTTTTGTGATCACACATTTTAACATTTAGCTATTGCACATAATATATTTCTGGCCTACAATACATTCTACTATAGTAACAAATGCTTTTTTGCTCACATTGGGCAAACAATGTAATTTTAATGGCATTATTTGTTGTTTTTGGTGTGACGCAAATTACTGGTATATCAGGTCAAATGTTCTGTAACCCGCTTATCAACAGTTAGCACTAGATAGGGTTTAAGAGAACAATTCAAAAAAGGTTTTGATTGATTGCAACAAACTGGCAGTATAATTGCATACAAGCCATTAGGAATCCAATTGAACCCTGATCGAGTACTTCATTACTTCTGCTCTTTTCACAAGGGCACACCATCCCAAGTAATATTTTATATGTTATAAAAGGTTAGGTTTGAAAAATTAGCATTACAAATGTCACATTTACTTCCAGCTGGAAATGTGCAACAATGTGTGACAATACTGAATAAAATGTTGAAACATGTTTTCCTTTTGTTTTACTTTACTCATTTTTGTAATACAACACTGGTTACTGGAAAATGCCTTACAGCTTTATTTAAAACACATGTTCAAAGATTTGAATGAAAAAAAGCTTTGACTCTCTCTGGAACATCTAACCGATATATCATTTGTGTGCTTTAATTTTTTTTTCTTACTGTCAGGAACACTTTTATGTCTTTAAGATTTATTTAAACTAGTTTATTATATAATGAAGCTTGTCAGATCATAAGAACAAAGTCAAACAATATGCATTATATCAAAGTATAACATTTAACATATAGATTTTAGTATACATATCAAGTACAATGCAATCAAGGAAAGTTTAATCTGAAAATGCAAATGGTTCAGATTATTAAAGCCACATCTTTCCTTTGAAGCACAATTTAGAATGTTTATCAAAAGCTATGTGCAATTATATTATCCACTCCCATCATACATATTTAAGCCATGGATTTTGTAGCTTGAAAACCTCTGGATTTAACCTGAGGGCCTGAATTTCACAGCTCAAACCACTAAGGAAAATATAAACATAAAAGTAAAATTAAATGTCTATATAATCACTTCTATTGGAGACACGATTATGTTAGGATACTCATTTTTATTACATTTGCCCAATGCTGATAACAGACTAACAAACTCGAAAATATTTAAACACAACTTCCTTCACTGATATATTTTTGTATGTATACTTTGCTCAAATACTGCTACTGTGCAGAGGCCCATCTAAGTCAATAATGTTGTCGGGCATAAAAGTTTCCTCTATTTTGAAGGATGCCATCAATTTTAGAGGTGTTCCTGGTCATTAAAATGGGAAATGCTGCTGTAAGCAATAATCTCTCTCTCATTTGCAAAGAAACTTCGCAAGTGTTGCCGCAATGCCTAAATTAATTAGATAAAGAGTGCATATTTCCGGTTAAAACACTACTAAAATCCTTTAAAATCTTTTAGAAGTGAAAGCGGTCTCTTATAATCAAACAAATATGAATCCTTGCAAAGAAAAAATTGTTTTCTATTTTAAACAGTGATTAGATTGAATTCTGAGTCACAAATACAATCTGGCACGCGCATTTTTAGAAATATTATCAATAGCAATGTTCATTGTCATATTAGCTGTGCATAAACCTAGCAACAGTGTGCCAGGTAATAATTCACATTACACTTACAAGCATTATATGAAAACATTTACACTTTAGGACTCATTAAAAACACCTTTTTCCTACATAAAAATAAGAGGTTTCTATGACTGTCTAGATGTTTGAGTATTATATTTAGTTTTTGTGAGGCTAATAAAGAGCAATAACCTACACAGTTGACATTTACTAAGGTAGAGTTTTAAAAGCTACATTACTACAATAACTATAGAGAGGTAAAATGTTAACTTCCCTAAGGTAGCTGCATTTGGAAAGTAACAGCCTAGATATGAAAATATTTATTTAATGAGTAGGCAAGAAATGCCTTCCCAGGGACTCAACCATTTGTGTTTGTGAAGTGAGGATGATTCTTCAGTGCTGTCTAATTTTACAGGACATAGGTGCATATGGATGCCACTTTATTGGTACACATCATATACTCACAGGGCGCTCAAATGAGTAGCAAAGTGAAAGGTGTTAACTCAATAAGGATTTTATCTCATACAAGGAAGTACCAATGACTTGCAACTACAAAATGCTTAAACAGAATAATCCGGCTACCAGGGGCCATAAGAAAAATCAAAAAGAATGTTTCTATTTTGGGAAACATTGCCACCTCTATTGATAGAGAAGGCAAGAGCTAAAAGTCAAATCAGGATGGGCTTTGAAGACAACTACATACTCATGGGCTGATGTGACTGATGTTTTTTAAATGCATTGTTTGGTACAGTATGCCAATGAAACAACTTCCAAAGACATCACCATTCATTAGTCTTTCACAACATAGGCATAGAACTTACACACCATGTATGGTTTTTCAGTATTTCAAAGTATTTTAAAAAGCTCTCTCATTGTATCAATTTCAGATTGCTAACAACACTCATTTCAAGATTTCATGTGATTCACTCTAATTAAATACACCCAAAACAAAATAAAATTAAACTGAGCAACCAAAACTATCCAGACCAAGACAATGCATTTCCCAGGTATGTAAAATAAAAGAGGATAACAAGCCACATATCTAGCAAGTCACAGGCCTCAGGCCCATATTCTTATTAAAGTTATGGAGATGAAGGGGAGCTTTGTACCATCCTGAATTACCAAATCTGGTGGGTTCTGGTGGGTCACCAGGGACCCCAGCCCTATCATCCTTTAACTTGTTTCTGCCAATCTCTTTAATCCACCAGAGCATAATCAATGTCACTGTCAGATACAAGGACGGACACATTTGCTAGGAAAAAAACAATTCTAAGACAGAAGAAGTCTGAGTTAAGTGTAGGAGGAGAGGGAGATTAATATAACCATCTTAGTTCAGAATATTTGCTTTTGTGGTATCAAGTCTCAAATTTTACATCTTTTAACACTTTTGGTATTCTATTATTCCTTTCTAATGATACTGTAATTTGCACTGTACTCTTTAAAATAAAAATGTAATTGTCTAAGACCTACATCAAAACTACTTACGTACAGGGTAGGGTGCGTCTATGAGATGCCATGGCGACGAAGTGTCAGCTGGAATGAACCATGATGCTGACTCTACTGCACAGTAGGGTTGTGCAATGTTTCAGGTGGTGATTTGATTTGGAGGAGATTCGGCCCAATTCAGTGGCCGAATCTCCAAATCCAAATCGAATCAGGAGACCAATTATAAGGTCCGAATCGATTCTAAGCTCTCTGAATCGATTCAGAAAAGATTTAGAGAGCTTCAGAGATTCAAGCAATCCCCACTCGCTGTCTCAGGGAGCTGGATCTGGACTCTGTGCTGGTAAGTAGAGAGTGGGGAAGGGGGGGGGCTGGAGGAGGGGAAAGGGGACCATGGGGGGACCCCTGCCAGGCCCTATCCCCTGCCTGCTCCCCCAGCCCCCCTGAGCACCCCCTGACCCTGCCTGCTGTCCCAGCCCCCTGATGGCTGTCCCGCCTGGACCCAGCTCCCGGCTCTTTAAAAAAAAGCCCCTACTCACTGTCTGCTACCAGGCAAAGGGGCGATCCCTGCTGCCCCCCCTCTGCCCTGTGCTGCATGGGGGACTCTGCCACAAGCCTCCCACCCCTGCCGGCTCTTCCAACTTCCCCCATGGCTGCCCTGCTCACCCCAGCTCCTGGCTATTTTAAAAAAAAAAGAATGCCCTGACTTCACCAGCTGCTGCAGCAGCGACTGGGGCTTCCGGGGGCTCATGACAGAGCCCCACATGTAGCATAGAGCAGTGCGGGGGCAGCAGGGATTGACCTCTGCCTTGCAGGAGCTGGTGAGTTTGGGGCTTTTTTTTTTTTAAAGAGCTAGGAGCTGGGGCTGGGCAGGGCAGCCATGGAGGGGGGCGGTGCTAGGAGTGTGGGCAGGGTTGGGGGGCTCATGGTGGAGCCCCCTACATGGTGCGAGGCTTTTTTTTGTTTTTTTTGAGGGGTTTTTAAGAGCCAGGAGCTGGGACCAGGAAAGCAGGTGGGGGATGGGGGCTTGTGACAGAGCCTCCCATGCAGCGTGGGGAAGTGGGGGGCAGTGGGGATCACCCCAACACCAGCAAGAAGCCGGTGAGTGCCAGGCTTTTTTTTTCTCAAAGTGTTAGAAGCTGGGGTTGGGCGGGACAGCCGTTGATGGGGCTTGGAGAGAGGGTGGGGGATGGGGCTGATTTGGAGATTTGGCCGATTTGGTAGCGGCCGAATCAGATTCAGCCAAATCAAATCACTGTTTCCCAAATACGATGGGGAACTCCCTACTTGAGAGCACGGAGGCGGAAAGGGATCTTGGTGTCATTATTGACTCCAAGATGAACATGGGCCGACAATGCGAGGTCATGGTTGGCAGGGCTAACCGGACCTTGTCGTGCATCCACAGGTGCATCTCGAGTAGAGCCAGGGAGGTGATCCTTCCCCTCTATGCGACGCTGGTCAGGCCGCAGCTGGAGTATTGTGTCCAGTTCTGTGCGCCCCATTTCAGGAGGGATGTGGACAACATGGAGAGGGTCCAGAGGAGGGCCACCCGCATGATCCGGGGACAACAGGGCAGACCCTACAGTGAGAGACTGCGGGACCTGAACCTATTCAGCCTCCACAAGAGAAGGCTGAGGGGGGACCTGGCGACCGTCTATAAACTCACTAGGGGGAACCAGAAGGGTTTGGGGGAGACGCTGTTTCCCCTAGCCCCCGCTGGCATAACAAGGAGTAATGGGCACAAGTTGATGGAGAGGAGGTACAGATTGGACATCCGAAAAAACTACTTCACAGTTAGGGTGGCTAGGAGCTGGAACCAACTTCCAAGGGAGGTGGTGCTGGCCCCTACCCTGGGGATCTTTAAGAAGAGGCTGGATACCTACCTGGCTGGACTCATTTGAGTCCCGTTTTTTGTTTTTAGGGTTCTTTTGTTGTTCTCCCGCCCTGGCGGGGGGTCGGGCTAGAAGATCTATTTGGTCCCTTCCGACCCTAAAACTATGAACTATGAAATCGGCTGAATCCAAATCAAATGCTAGCTGCTTTGCACAGGCCTACTGCACAGTAGCAATGAGCTCATTGCTACTGTGCAGTAGGGTTGGAAATGACCCGTGCACCACCGGGACTGTGCAGTCATTTAGTTCTGCTTTAGGAAGTACTAAATGACTGCGCAATAACAACTGCACAGTTGGGGGAACGTGCAGACGTGCCCAAACAGTAGCATAACTAAAGATGTTATATGAAAGCATTGTGCCATTGACATGGTGCTGCCATAAATCTATTGTGTCTGGGAGTGAAATCAGCCCCATGTAATGGTATTCCCCTGGCACTTTGTCTCAAAATACTCTAGTCCAAGGCTGGAGCATAGAAACATCTGACACAAGGAGCTCCTGCATCCTAAGATGATGTAATTTTTACCATAAACTCAAACTCCATTCTAAAACCAGTTAGGTTTTTGCCCCAAGTACTCTCATTGGAAGGTTTCTACACAACTTTATGCATTTCATGGTGTAGCAGGGCACCTTTGGTGCCTGACACTTTAAGGGCTCGAGCAGGCAACAGAACAGTCTGCAGGTGACAGTAGAGCCAATCAGGAAGTCACATGGCAACCAGGAGGCTGCCTGATTGGAGGAGGGCTTTGCTGCTTGAGGATAAGACAAGCCCAGCAGTTGCAACTGGGGAGCTGAAGAGTGAACATCTCCTGGCTGGAGTACTACTGGTCCCAGAACACCTGGAGGTCAAGATAAGAACTGTGAGGATGGAAGAGATTCCTGGTCCTGAGGCATGACCTGAAACTACACCCTGCTTGGGAGGATGATATGGTGGGGTTGCTTGTGATGGGAGAGTCACCAGGAAATGCTACACATGTGCCTCCCCAGTAAAAGGCGAGGATGGGGCGCTGGAAAGCCTCAGTCCCTGCCACCTTGTGAGTACTTCATGGAGGGGAAAGGCTAAGGGAGCCAACCCTGACAGAAAAGCACAGAGCCCAGGCCCACTGAATGGGGCCTCAGGCAGGATCCAGGCACATTAACAGACACCTGAGGCCCTAGGGGTGCAAGGCCCAGGAGCCCCAGTGAGGAGGGGAGTAGAGGCCCCAGTGAGGGGGCTGAGTAGCTGCTGAAGCCTGCATAGATTAGGTTCCATGGGGACCTGAAGGACTATGCATAGGCCAGCCAGAGTAGAGGACCCAGTGAGGGGGCATGTGGCCAAGGCACGTTTCATGGACACCTGAGGCCAAGCCAAGGTATGCCCAAGGATGCTTGAGGCTAAGTTTAGGCCAGAGGCCAAGTGCAGCCCAGCCAAGGGTCTGGGGTAGTAATAGTGGATCTGGATGCCATCTGTGAGGCATGGGACATGGTGTAGGGGCAGTATGGAGCCATCCATTGTGCCCTTGGCATCAGAGCATTAAGTAAATGGGCAGCCTCCCTTCTAGAAACAACTCTCTTTAGTTACAACAAAGGCGTGGCAGGTAAGTCTGGTGGGTGGACTGCCCTAGACAGGTGGGCGGGCCAAAGTAGTGACTGGCCCCCATGAAGGCCTCCTGTCACAGATGGCTAGAAACCTTCTTCTAGTTTCCAAAGTAAATTTATTCATGGCCAATTTTGAACTATATGTCCTTGAACCAAGATTATTTTTAAATAGCTCTTCCTTACTACTGTTTATCCTTCTGATGTATTTATAGATAGCAAACATATATATTCCCTCTCAGCCTCCAATCTTCTATGATGAATAAGTCTAGCTCTCTATTCACTTCATAATCCTGGTAGCCTTATTCTGCACCAAGTCTAGTTTGAAATCCTATTCCATGAACATATATGACCACAACTGTTCACAGTATTGCAAATGAGGCATTACCAGTAACCTGTAAAGTAGCATTCTTCCCTATCCATGCCAGAAATACTGTGACTAGGCATCTTAGCATCATAGCTGCCTTTTTCACAACTATATCGCATTGAAGGCCTAGAATCATCTTGCAACTTATTCATAGACTAGGGCTTTCTTGTCCTCTGTCATTAAACAAGCGATGAGCCCCAGGTTCTTCAAAAATACATTCTTTTATAAAATTCATAACTACACAACCCTACTCTCTGTTCAATTAAATTTTATCCTATTTCTATTTTTTCCAGTCCTTAATGCCATTCAAGTTTCCCTGCATGATGTTCTGATCCTTCTTTGTCTTGACAATGCATCATCAGCAAATTTAATTAATACATGATTACTCTCTGTATCAAGGTCATTAAAGAAATTACTACATAAGACCCACACTTGAGGACTTCCACTAGTAGCCTCCTTCAAACTGCCTTGGTTAATTGCCAACAGCTCAGTTAGTGATAAGGGGAAACTCAGTAGGTTGAATCTGAGATATAATTATACTCTAACAGTCTGTCTGGCTGACTGATACAACACATGCCTTTCCTATACTGACATAGCCTATGTGGGGAAGCCTTTGTCCAATTTAAATAAAAAGTAAATGAAAAGCTGGACTGGACAAAAATCTAGTTGTCAGGAAGAGACTGTCTGAAGTGGCCCAAGTTTCTCACTTGCAGTTGCATAACCAGCATTTTGGGTTGCATTAGACTTGGCAGTCTCAGCAAGAACAGAAAATGTTCAAGTTACACAAGTGAAACGTCAATAGTGGCTGCTGAGCAGTGTGCGCCCAGAGCTGCCTCAGTAAGTTAGCATTTAGTTATACTAAAACATAAGCTGCTAGTTACAACCTTCCTTGTTGTACTCAGTCATAATCATATCACTGTTTCCCATCCAAAGAATACCAATGGACTGTGGAAGCATTGGCTTCCCTACTTGTCTCGCAATACACCACAGAATGTGACTACCTTCCCTCCAGAAATTGCAATAGGTCCTGGAAACTGAAGCCCTAAAATAAAGTGTATATTAAAGCAAAATCCAGAACCTCCATCTCCTAACAGAGGCCAGTGTCATTCATACCACTTTAGCAAATCTGAAGTCCATTACTGTTCTCTACTTACTGTCAGTCTTGTTCTCTTTTGCCCTATGAGGAGGAATATATTAGCTGGTTTTCTTCCCAAGGTTTTTAAAATAAGGCCTTTACTTCCTTTCCTTGTACTTTTTCCTCTCTAATTCTTCCTACTCCTCTCTCGGCTGTACTGATCATCATCTTTCACAGTACACACATTCCTAGGACAGTAGGCTTCGTGAGAGATCTTAAAGAATAGTAATACCATTATTCAAATACCCACTCAGACTTTATTAGAACTACCGTCAAGCAGTGATTTATGGAGCACTGAATTGCTCTTCTCTAAAATTCTAGTAATGCTGAGTACGTAAAACCTTGCACTCCTTCTTAGTCCCATTCATCTAATATTATATTCTCAAGTTTGTATATCTTTTAAAAAAACATAACAATGTGTTTTTTTTCCCCTCACATAGTAGGAGGTACTTTATGTACTTAAACAATTTTAATAGCTTAACAGCTAGCTAGTGTATTTAATATAACCAATTATTATTTGGATTACAATAGTGTCCAAAATCCCCCATTAAGACTGGAAACCTGTTGTTCTAGGAAGCGTGCAAATATATTACAAACACAGCAAATTGCAGATAAAATATTGAAGAAAAATCTTTGCAAACTTTACCTTAAATGCTGCAATAGTTCATTCTTAAGTATGATTTATACCATATATAAAATTAAAACACACTTTTGGATTAACATGCTAGTTAGCATGGTCTGGAGGACAGAGAGATGTTAGCTAAAGTTAAACATGTACATTGGCACAAGCTTCTATGAGATGTCCACAAAAAGACTGCCCAGAGAGCAAGGACTCATTATAATGTCTCTCCTCTTTGGATACAGTTGTATTGCTTGAGCTAATTTTGTCAGTTTTAGTACAGAAGCTGAGTCCTTTCCACCAATGGGAGCAGGAAGCTTAAAAAATGGCATCACCAATATTTCCTAATACAAAGAACCTATTCAGAAATGGTCACGATTTTTAAGTGCGAGTGATGATTTTGGGTATCCACCTTTATACATTGATTGAGCCTGATATTCAGAGTGTATATATATATATAAAATTATATATATCTCTTTATGAAAAACAGCCTACTTCATAAAGTGTCTCAAGTTTCATACCCCAAAATGAAAACATTCATGATCACTATTTTAACAATCTCAAGCTTAAGTGTTAACATTGTATTAGTAGGCACATCCTTGCAAAACTACTGACTCCTATTTCTCTTCTTTTTAGTGTCATTAAAAATTGGAATTCTAAAAAATAAATGCAAACGGCATTACTCTCTATCACTGGAGGTTCCTGAACCAACTGACATAAGAGAAAACATCTTCACTTAAAGAAGTCAAAGTGATAACTGACCTTTTGCTTATGCTGACCAAATGTATTACACAGTACTCAGTCACTGCTATCTATCAACCTTAATTAGCATCTACACAATAAAAAAAGCTCGGTTCAGAAGTGTATTAATTACTGTTTTATGACTCTGATTCCTATTATCCTGGCTGTACAGCAGCAACCATAAAAAGCATGGCATTTTCCAGCACAAAGGGGCAGTATATGTTAGGCGTGATTCATGAAACTTTCATTAATATTTAAGTTCATGTGGTTTAGAGCAGCAGAAGGGAATAAGCTGTTTGTTCTTACTTCATGCCCAGAGGATTTGGTTCAATTTTCAGTACAGTCCAAGTCACATTGTGAGATACAGCAGAAAAGCTGCCTCGTCTATATCCCTGCATTCATACAGGGAGCAGCAAATCAATATAAAAACCAGGAAAATATTTGAATTTGGGCATTGGAATTAAACACACTGTCATTTATACCTAATGCAGGAGAAATCCAAGAGAAATCCCTCTTGTGATATGCCAGTGTTTTGGAAGGTGGACAGTGATACAGTGTTGTGCTGTTAACATTTAAATTAATGGCACTCAGTTTTTTTAATGACACTACAATCTGAAGAATGTAACAAGGTTCTTTGGGTATATCCAATATCTTTTATTAGACCAAATAAAGGGTATTGGTACCTGAAAGCTTGCAAAGAAGAAGTTTTCCAACTATTTGAGTCAGCCTCATAAGATATTGGATTTACCCAAAGAACCTTATCTGCTCTGTTCTTAGACCAACATGGCTACAACCTATACCCCTGCAACCATACAAGAACATTTGCCCTAATATTTGTTATACACCGTCCACTCAGCATCACTGCCTGTCTTGCACTAGGACAATTTACATAGCATCCTACAGACAGAACTTGAAAATGAAACCCACCTGAGTAAAAAGCATAGTTGCCTGCTGAAACAAAAAACAAAAAAAGTTTTTTATAAGAGACTTCTCCAGAGCAAAGGGCATGACTGCAACTTAAAGACAGAATGGCTGGAAGGAAACTTCCTTCTAGCAGAAAAAAACAAAACAAAACAAAAAACCCCCGGAAATATTATTCCATAGATGAGTAAAAAGATGCTGCAAATGATTTTTGAAGTGCAATATAATATATGTGTGCTTTGCCACATTGCCAGTGTGCAGCTTAAGTTATTGATTTTTAACTCTAGTTTGAATACCGCGTAAGGACCGCATCCTGCTTTCAGATCTGCATTGCAGATCTCTTGTTCACAGTACGCATCTGTACTGCATACATTGAACTCGATTCCCAAACGGAACTCCCGTCAACACCAATAGGCCCTCTGAGCTATGACCAAGTGCAGAATACGCAAGATATTCACACTGCTAAGAGCAGTGAATACTGCTGTATGTTTCAAGTTTACAAAGAATAAAGCAAAAACCTTTGCTGGCTAATTCACAAACTGTTTTCTCCCAAAGGAGCCTTCTTGAAAAATAAAGCAGGTATCGCTGCATGTGCAGTAAGTAGCAAAACAGACTGAACCTGCACTGATTGACTGTATGCTTGACTTCAAACATGAGTTGTTTCACTGAGTTCAGTAGGATAAAATTAAGTACAAGTGTAAGTATTCATAAAAATTTATAACAGATACAATATTCAACCAATAGTTACAGATTCTTCAGAGGAATTCCAAAAGATGAGCCCAGAACACCTTCCCAGACTTGCAGCTTAATATGGAATAGCCTCTTCACCGCTATCCCTTTTTTCTACCTTCTGCAAAATGGGGAAAATACTACTACACCCTAATAATTCTCCCTCCAAAACAAGACATTGTGAAACTTAAAATTCTGCCACTTTCAATAGTGAGAAATGGAAACAAATATTTTTTTAGTGCTAAAACCATCTCTTCAGAACCCCCTTTTATTATATGGGAGAACGATCAAACCCTGAACACATTCAGAATGTAAAACAAGACTTCCTTCCCTGACGCAGGCTTCTCATCCTCCTCATGATTTTGAAAGATCACATAACCAAGCCATAATCACTAGGGCTATGCAAAGCTTCGGGTACTGATTCAATTAGGAGAAGATTCAGCCCGATTCGGTGGGAGAACAATAAAAAGGTCCGAATCAATTTGTTGGACCCTGAACATTAGCTTTATTTTGCTATTCTTCTTAAACTTCAGTGAAAAACTTTCAGAGTTATGGAAAAACTATCTGCACTCATGAAATATAAACAAACACCACTGCATAAATGCTTACAGAACAAGCTAAGAGGGTATTCTTAAAAAGCTTTTTGCAATCAGTATGTTGCTTGTGTGTCCTGAAATGGAAAGATGCTATTACAATAACAGAGTTAAAAGAAATAGGGCTTTTTCAGGTTTTTACTCTTTTTCCCATTTCATGTCAGGCAAATTTACATTTTTTGTATTAATTCCACTAATTAGAAGAGAAATGTACTCTGTGTAATACCTTCTTTCACATACACATTTTCAATTCTTCTAACTTTCAACACTAACTTGACTTGTATGTTAGTTCTGAAATGCATTTGTACTTTTTTTAAATGCTTCCTGCAAGGTTTAGTTGGCAAAAGAAAGTACACCTCTTACGGAGATGCACACAGACATATAGCATAAGAAAGACAGTCTCTGTAGGAAACATCTTAAATCAGATGCATGTTAACTGGGTGGAGGGACAATTAAATTACTAAGAAACCTTTCCTACAGTGTGATTGGCATAGACCATAATCTGGGTACAGACAGATTGTCTGCTCTACCAGGCATGTGTGTACCTGCTATGTTTTGCTGGATAAATAAGTGCCACTTTCCAACTACGCATTTTGTGCAATTGTGACTTGAAACATTATCCCTCCTTACTTATTGTTTTAAACTTTTGATTAACACGATAGTTACTTGCATATATTCTCATCTGACACTCATGAATAAATCTGATCTGGACAACTCTGCTAATCCTAAACTGCTCCATTATCTCCACCAATAAAACCACCAGCCTGGAAAACAAATGTCTAAATAAAGTTACATCTTATAAAATGAAAACAACTGGATGCTTTTACAGCTCAAACATGGTTTTGGTTCAGAAAGTATTGTTCACATAGTACGTCAGTCAGAGCTTGAAAGGCTGTCTGAAATAATGAATACTATGTATAAAAGTTTCCAAAATGTTTTCCGGTAATGTTTTGTTTACACAGGAGCAGTAATTAATGCTCTAACATTATAGTTATATTTTTTAAAGGAAATTTAGCAATCCACAACTCCTGAAATTTGGCCAGTTAATTAGATTAGATATCTATTGTGCACATAGCATGTTACTGCTCTATATCAACAAAGTATGTATTTTATGGAAAATAATACGTGTTGTAACAAAGAACTGCTCCCAATAGGAAGTGGGTTGAAATACTAGACAGTGTTACAGCTTGTACCCAATTTGCTATAGCTGTCGGTTCACACAAACTTATAGCCCAGTCCTATAAACATTACCAACATGAGAAAAGTTGACTTCTATAAGAATTACCATTGGCTTTAATCAGACTACTCAAGGCTGTAAGGTCTATCCATGGTCATGTTGCCAAGTTAGGGTTGTTAGGGTATTGTTCATCTTCATTATGGCTACCAGAACAAATGTATTCATGTTTTTTGCCTGCAGAGGTGGAATGATGGGAGGGGGAGAGGGGGGAGGAACAATGTCAATGGTGTATAAGGTGCTTTGGGAACTTCCATATGTATTACTTTGAAATAATACACAGCTCGTGGAAAAGGCATGATTTTATCTTCTGAGCAGCAACCAGACAGGCCAATGGGCATTTCAGAATGTCTCAAAGGCAAAACAAAAGAAAAAAATCTGTATGCATAGTTATTTTCAATCTGTATAATATCATTGGTAAGGCAAATTGACTGTTTTAAGATAACCATTGAGCTTTCTATGAAAATTAATTATTCAAGAGAAAGTTGGCAGGCACCCTAATAACTTAGGCCTTTAAGGCTAAGTACAGACAGTCAAAAAGCCCAAGACTGAATCAGTTCAATCATTGCAGGTTAGTCCAAGCTGTGGAGATTAAACCAATACGCAAGTGAACAGACATTTACTTCTGATTCTGGAAATTCAGCCACATGCCTGCAGTGGCCAAGCCAGATGCAGGGGAGAGCACACCTCCCTGCTCAGCTGGAGCAGACAGCTTGGACCAAGGCTAGCCTGCCCACCTTGTTGTGGGGGAGGGGAGTTGTGGGGGAAATGCAAAGTGTCATGCATGCTGGGGCACTGTGAGCTAACTTGAATCTGGAGGGGATCTGGGACAGAAATTCAATAAACCAATTTCACCCCAATCAGTTAAGTCTGAAAATCCATCCAGTTTTATCTTAAAGCAGTTTTGGCCATTTTGAAAATAGTTTATGTGCACTTAACTTCTGGTGTGTTACAGATTTAAACCTGTTTCTGGTCACTTACACCAGTTTATGTGTAATTTCTCTCCCTAGCCTAAAGGCTTATGATCTAGCAAACATATAACAGGTATTTAAGCCATACTATAATTAGGCATCTTAGGACCTCTAAAGGGTGTTCCCCCTTGATGCCACAGCTCCCAGAAATATGCCCTCGGCGGGGAAGGGAGCGGGGGCAGAGAAATCACATCAGGGCTTGATCTGGATCACACTGGCATACTGTTGGTAAATTCATTAAAAGTTCCTTTGGCTTGGAAAGTGCCCTCAAAACATAGTAAAACTGGTAGGAGTCTAAATACCAGTCCTTTCCTTAAGAAAATGGACAAGAATACATGGCAGAACATACGGTAATTTTAGGCTCTTCCCATCTGTAGTTCATGTGGCAACATTACCAAAAATACCTCTGATAAAGAAAGAATATTTTTAAAAAGGCAGTTGCAAGGAAACATTAAAGTGGAAAATAAGAAGGCAGATGGCTGTTTTCTCTAAAATGTGTTATTTTGTACATGGCTTGCACACCATTAAACATTTACATGTTTATTGTCTATATTCTGCAGATGGCAAAAATACTAAAAAAAACAAAAACCCCCCCCCCACAACTTAGTATAAGCATTGAGCACCTCCTCTTCCTGACAGGGAACTGTGGCACATGCTTTGATTACATCTCTGACAGTCCTCCATTCTGAAGGGGAGGGAAGGGAGGAAAAACCATATGGGGGAAGTTGTAAATGATTAAATTAGTTGATTTAAAAGGAGAGTCGCTGAAGTTACACAAAACATTTTGTTTAAGAACCTCTGTATTTTCTGTTCTTCTCCATTTTTTGTTGTTTAGTTTGTTTGGGGTTTTTTTCTTCTTTTTTCAGGGAAATGCTGAAAATGAAGGCCAGTGTCCATGCAGTGCATTCAATAAGTGTCCATTGTATGGGAGACATTCAATGCTTAAGTCTTGAACCTGATTTTACTGAGCACTCTAGTGGAAGGTGAAACTTCTCCACTCCTAAAATGCAGGCCAGTATCTAGAGGAAAATTTCTTCCTAACTCCAGATCTCGAGATCAGTTCAACCCTGTGCTGGTGAGTGGAAATCATGATGACTAAATATTTAATGAAAATTCGCAGTCCACTGCCTTGTTTAATTTTCGTGACTCCTGTTAAAGTATGTTGTACCAGTGACTCTTGGGGTATATAGATTGTAAGGAAATGGTTTACATATCACAACAGTAAAATTATTGTTTCAGATGGGAAAGCAAGAAGCAACAGAAGACAAGGAAATTAAATGATCTTAGTTTCAGGCAGAATAATAGTAGTAATAAAACAATAATCCTAATAAAATGGTGGACAAGGAAATTATGAAATATCAATATAATTATTTCTAAAGGCACTATTACCAAAACTTCTATCAGTCTTGTAAAGCAATATTCTGGAGACATCACTGACAAACTTTTATCAGCTGTGCCAGAGACATTTATCTTTTTTTCTATCTTCTTCAAGCCCTTAGGTTGTAGGAGGCAACATTTGAGCCAAGAGACAGCATATCAAATGGTACATTATGAATCAATTACACCTTTTTAATTTGCTCTAAATTTCAGTTACCAGTACATGTTTAGAATTGTTCTGTTTAGTGTTTTGAGTGGGAGACAACAGAGACATGCTGGATTGGGGGAAAAGTCTGATGCATCAGGCATACGAAGACCTATAATGAAAGGTTTGCAAATGGCCTGTCTCATGTTTGGCAGTGTACCCTTTAGTGACACCTACCTAATGAAGCTCTAAGCATTATACCGACCTTATTTGGGGGGACATAAAAAGGCCATGTTCTTTTTAATAAATAATTACTGCTCTCACCTTCTTAACCTTTCCTTTGTATCTTCTCACAGTTCCCACAATCCATAATAGAAAAGTAGGCAGTTTGTAAATATGTCATAGGGAGCTGAGAACAGCAGTTAGTTTTAGATTTTATGCATCTCTTGTTCTCTTACTATTCATCAGCAAGTCACCATAATGAATGTCTTTTTCAAAATTATTTTCAGTAAAATCTTCCACTTGAATACAATCAAAACCATTTGCAGTCCCAATCTAGTCTAAATAATAGGACTACAGCCACCATACTAGAGTAATACACAATTTGATCCACTGATAACAATCTGATAGTGGAAGGCAGCTAAATGCATTTTCACCTTCCTCATAAAGTCATGTCAGTTGAAAGAATACATAATTTGGGTTGTAAAATTGCTTACATTTTAAATTATAAAAAATATCTTTGAAGATTGAATTACCAAATGCCAAGGTCCTTTTAACATGCACTGAAATAATGCTCACTGACTATGGATTCTTTTTGCATTTATTTTATTTTATTGTGGTTTTTTATTTTTGTTTGGCAAATACTTTTTGGAGTTGTATCTTATTTAGTACCATGTAGAACTGGGTTTAGAGAATGTGCAACATATAGTTATTAGCAGTGGCCAGTTCAGAAAATAAAGGTGTGTTTGCAACGGACCTAGTTGCTATATATGATTTTAGAATACACTGATTTTATAAGTACTTATTCATAGAAGTGGCAGCAGCCTTGAAAGTAATAGAGAACTTTCAGGACAGAGTCTCAGTTAGTGTAAGTTGGGTAAATTCACTGACTTCAAGGGAGTTCTATATATCAGTAAAATTTCCTGGCTCCTTCAGTAATGGATTGAACACTGTGGACATAAAATGATTCATATCTTCAAATTTGTTGCATGTACTTTGCCAAACTTAGACATTGGCTTTCCAGGTCACTCATTTTGCCTTCTCTCCTGACCAACAGACTTCAGAAAGCCAAAAGTACACAATGGTCTAGATTGTGTGTTTCCTTCCATTGGCAGAAAACCATATTACCAGCAGGATATCAACCAGTGGCTGGAACCTAAACCAGGACTGGACAGATTCTAAAATGTTGACAACTGTGTCCCTTATTAGATCTTGGTTACCAAAAATCAATAGGATAGCTAGTTAGGGACAGAGATTAGTTTATTTGATGCTACAGCTGTCTGGCTTTTGCTCTGCTGAGGTTTTTATGGTGAACATGGTGAGTCTGCTAGGTACACAGCCAAGATCAGAGATCTCCTACAAAACTTCTATAGAGAGGAAGAGAGTCTGGCTGCTTTTAGAACTGTTTTCAGAAACACAGTGACGCCTTGTTAAGATGAGTCTCATAACTCAAGTCATTCCCTGCAAGGTCTCTTTTTGGATTAGTTTCTTTCCTATTTCATCACAAATGCTTAAAGTTTGTCAATCTACTGTTTCAATGTCTACAGTTACTTTAAAGTTCAGCATGTTAAGGTTTTCTCATCTTCCTGGTAAGAGAAATAGAAATTCAAAAAAGACGTCCCAAATTTCAAGAAAGTATGTGAGTGAGAATGTGGGCAAGTATGTAAGCTCACAAAACAACTTGCATTTTACTGTATTTCTTTCATCTGACTCTCATATGGATTAGGAATTGTGTCTGATAAACCTGAAATAGAGACCAGCCAGACAACTATGTATCCTAGTTTCCTACCCTCTTTACCTTGAGAAGTATTTATAAATACATTATACTTTTTAAAATGAAAAAGCCAGTGGCTTGTAAATCAGTAATTCCATCATCCTAGAGCAAAATACAAAAGTACTGTTTTTTTCTATTGTAAGAAGGCTAAATTAACTTAATTTAAACATTCTCAGGATGAGGACAAACTTTTTCATCATGAAAAGCCAATACCATGGTTTCTTAGTTCTGAAGAACTACCATCAGATTTTCATTGGAAGACCCAAGTGTTCTTTCTGTCTTTAAATCCATTAATTACATTGTTTAGCCTTATCCCCAATTCTCCTGGCATGGAACATCATTGTTAGTTACTGAAACACAAATGGTTTTCATCTAACATCACATGCGGTACCCATTAGGGATTCAATGTGCAGCTTTCAAACAAGGGTGCAGGATTTTCAACTAGATAAAAAGTCTTGACTTTAAAGTAAAAATGCACATGCCTCCAAAGAGATTGCTACCTTTGAGATAGCAAGCATTAGAAAACACTGGAAATAAACCACTATTTAATCTTCATTCCTGTCAAATCTTATTTCTGATCACAGACAATTATTCATGCTGAACAGTTTTAAATTATGGATGATATTTTTAGTTGGTGGACTAGAACTCCTTAGAAAACATGCTTAAAGGAATAGATTCATGGCACTCGGTATAGCAGATGATTTTCAATCATTGTCTCAAAAGTCGATGACTCATGTTTACAATTTAACTCACTCAATTTCATTTGGAGAAAACAGCGCTAAGCTTTGTGCCAAAACAGAAGGACTGTTTAGCATAGTGTCACAGGACACTAGTGACAAAGCAAAGATCAATGGTTTGTGCCTTCTACTCTGAAGGCAAACTAAAGAATACTGCAAAGTAAAGAATTCGGTACAGTGCAGCTACTCTTCAGGTAAATTGAGCAACCAAGATTGTGTGTACTGTTCATGTAAAATACTAGAAACCATTTCAGAATTCACTCTTACAATTTACTGTACACCTTTGAGGATCTGATGGGGGCAGTTGGCATTTATCTCATTGTAAGAGATGCTCATCACCCTACAGTATCAGGCTTTCATTATAAAGAGGAATGTTGGTAGAGAGAGAGGTTTTCCCATTATGCTTTTTAAATTTTGTATGACCAAGCACCTGTAACAAGGAAGGTAAAAGGAATGTGGTGGATATAATATACTTGGACTTTGCATGGTCCCATATGTCATTCTCATGACAAAGCTGAAGAATGGAAGCTGGACAGAATTACCATTAGGTGGAGTCCCTTTTTGACCAGTGGCCCAGCTTCAACAGAAGGATGGGAAGATTTTTTCAGTGCTGCCTAATCCAATGCTTAGTGGTTAGACCACTTTCCTGGGAGGTGGGAAACAATTCTTCACACACCTTCAAGTCATAGCTGGGCAAAGCTGATGGCCTCTTCCGACCGTCCTTTTAGTCATGGTCTACGTAGGCTGTGCATATCCCATAACCTTGTGCTTAGACTATTTATTCAGACTGTGGAATACTTAGATTCTAGGCCACACACAACCAGAGGAGTCTGAACGTACATATTTTCCCAAGAAAATAAAAAGTAAAGGTATTCTCCTCCAGCACTTACAATAAAGGCACATCACAAAAGCAGATATATTACTAGTTTTAGAGGGACCCATGTAGGGTGAAAGAGAATAGTGCTTAGGAGGGCTGCTTGCAGATGTTAAAATAAATAAATAAAACACACTTTCCCGGAAGAAGTAGTGCATTACTTTGACCCAGCTCTGCAGTGTCTGTATAGATCGTGCACTTCAGCGGGGCTTTTTTGGCGCTTTGAGTTAAAGCTGTTTCAATCAGTTATTAGATAAAAGCACCAAAAAAGCCCCACTAAAGTGCCCAATCTACACAGACATTGGGCAAACCAGGTCCAACTAATGCACTGCCTCTTCTGAAGAAACACTGGGCTCAGTGCAGGAGCGTGCTGAGTTTAAAGTACTAGGGGTTTTTTTTGGTTTTGTTTAAAGATCTGCAAGTAGATATCTAAAAGTTGCCTAAGTGCCATAGACTTCCCTGGGACAGAAGAGGAACTGAGCCTGAATAGCTATTTATTCTCAGCATCCTAGTTTACTATACTTCTCTATTTCTATTTCCCTGCATATTCAAAATCAGGTGCCTTGCATTAAACTCCCAATCCATTTACTTCACTGAAGACTAGCATGCATTCAATACTTTTTCAGAATTAGTGTACTCATATTTGAAAATATAGACCTAGGTAATAAACTTAAGCACCAGAACCCACTATTGAATATTTTTCTAATATTTCATATTTCCATACAGGATAACCAGCAGATTTATTCAGATCCCTCCATTCACTACCAGCTGCATGTGCACTCAAATAACAAGGGTATAGTACAAAGAGAACTAAATTACTTGTGCTGCCCATTAAGGAAACTAGAATTAATTCCAATGATCTGCACTCAAGTATCTTTAATTAAAAGATCATAAGCATATAAGTGGCTTTGATTTCTTCTTCTAATGTCCTCCTCAATTATTTATTATACTCACCTTCTCACATCTGTGCACATTTTCCACCAGGGGAATATAAAATATAAATGTTATAGCACTTTGTGTATTGCTAACTGCAGCACAAATGCTTTTAACCTCTTGTTTGTCTTTGACAAACATCTCCAGTACTCCACCAAAAAAAGGCTAAGATAAATCTAATATGCATCACAAACAATTCATGCTAAAACACATGGAATAAAACATGTCTACAGAAAAAGTTGGGCCAAGAGACTATTCTATTACGGTTATAAGATATCTAATGACTTGCCCAACACATATCCCAAAGGCATATCTATCACAGGGAGTGACCTTCTTACCCTCTGTGAGATACATAGATCTCCCATTCTTTTCATTGGAAGCCTTGTGAACCTTCAGAGCAGAATCATTTGCTTCCATAAACACTGCAGGGATTTCCACCTTGGCAAGGAGAAACCTATATGACTCCAGAAGCATCCAGACATGGATGAGTCCAGAGACAGATCTAGAGAGGCAAATAGCTCCTCATTCTCATAAAGGGCAGCATGCCACATCCTTAGGTAGATTTAAACAGTTCAGAGAGGAGATGTCTATCTAAACTAGTGTGTCAAACTGAGAGCATTGAATTGATACCGTTGCAGAAGAAACGGAGGTCATCCCTACCTTTTGCCCAACTACCTAGGCTAGGGACAGAAGGTACATAAACTGGTTTAAGTGATCAGAAACTGGTTTAAAACTTGTAACAGAACAGAAACTCAGTGCACACAAACCAGTTTCAAAATGGCTGAAACTGTTTTAAGATAAACCCGGTTGAATGTGGTATCAGAGTTAACTGATTTGCATCAAACCAGTTTATGAAACTTCTGTCCCAGACTCCTTTCTAGTTCAAATCACAGTCCCCCAGCATCCCAGTATGCTTTCCAGCCCCGGGCTGGGCTGCCTGCTCCAGAGAAAAGGGCTGTCCCTGCCCCTCTGCTCCCTATCCGGAGCAGTGAGGGCTGGCTGACAAAGAGGGAAAGGGAAGGCGGGCGGAACCCAGCTGAGGATGCAGCCCAGTCTACAAGGGGGGGATGCCCCCCCAGGCAAAACCCGGCTAGGGTCTGGGGCCAGGGAGGTGAGGGTAAACACCCCTTCTTCTGCTTAAACTTACTGCTGGCTACAATTGTGGACTACAAATCCCAGAGGCAACTGGAAGCAGGAAGAGGAAGTGATGAGCAACCCTGCAGAGTCCTGCTGTTGTAATTCTGGACTGCAAATCCCAGAGACCCCGGGGGCAGTAAGAAGAGGAAGTGAACACACAGCCAGAGAGCCCTGCTCTAGCAATCCCCGGCTTCTGGCCTAAGCCATTGCAGGCATGTGGCTGTATTTCCTGAATCAGAATAAGTGCCTGTTCACTTTTGTTTCAATTTAATCTTTGCATTTTAGACTAATCTGCCACAAATGAATTGATTCAGCCTCAGACTTTTTGGCTGTCTGTACATAGCCCTCATGGTGAAACATTCACCATAATGTTGAAGATCTGGGTTCTAGGCCCCTCTCTGTAAGGGTTCCTCCACTCTTCCTGTTGAAGCTAGCCAACTAAGCAACCATGATCAATATGTTCATAAGGCCTGGACAGAAGCAAGATCAGTGAGGTGTAGTGGCCTGGATAGGAGAAAGCTCTGGGTTTTAGCCCCTACTCTCAAGAATTCTTATGCGTTTTGCGTTAAATAACCACTGGATAAATGCATAAACACTGGAAATAGGCTATTTGGCTAGCTGTCCTATCTCCCAGGGAAGTCTCCCCCTACCTCCCCCCCCCCCCCCCCACCACCAAAATGGTAAAGCTCCTTGTTCATTCTCCTTCTTGCCCCAGTCTTTTGCCCCTCCTGGTGTCTAGCTCATAGCTTTGTCACTAGAGCACTGCCTGTGGAAGCAGGAGCTGCAGAATCTATATCTAATTAGGATGATGTGGTCTAGAAGCAATGTTTCCCATGTCACTGACAAGAAACTTAACCAAATGCTACTAGGCAAAACCTGGGAACTTCCCTGCACAGTTTTTCTATAGCTGAAGAGCTGGGGCAAATATGTGTGTTGTTCCAGTTGGACTGGGATCTCAACAGAGTCCAAGTGGAGTTAGATGCCCAAATGATTATAATGGATTGATTCTGAGTATGCAGAGCAGCCCAGATGGCCAAGTAGCTTTTCAGTCTAAGACGGGGGTATACAGGCAGTACAAATGTCTTGGTAGAATTCTGGATGTTGAACAGGGGAATAGGATGACATCTGATGATGTGGCAACCTGAAAGCTATGTAAATACCACTTAGAATAGGAACTGGGCCCTGACCTCTTCAATTTCTTGCTAAAATCTAACTACTAAAGGTCTTGCCTTAATTTGTATCTAATCTCTATTTTACTATGATAATTATGTTAAGTTATAACTGTAGATTTTCTGTATCAATATACGTGTATCTCCTCAGCATTCTAAGAAACAAATACTGCTCTGATGGTTCCTGCTGTCCTAGGTTAAAGGCTGTCCTCTCTCATGTGACATTAAGTAGAATTTTTGCTCCATGAGCTTCCCAAAAAGCTTATTTATGCCCTAAAAGAACCTGATAAGGAGGGCAAGTATATAGGATTTTATGTCTACTTTTCATTCTATGTTCCAGACCTGGTCAGCCATGCAGTCTAAAGAAATGTTGCAGAGTGCCCCAAGAGACCCCCCGCACTAGTTTTAAAGGCTCTACTCAATCCTGAATTTCAAATTACAAAACTTTGCATTTTCAGGCCAACCCTTTTTTATGACAACTAATGTCAACCATTCTGTACTTCAATTTTTGAAAATCAATTAAAAAACCCCCAAAAAGTCAAAGACGAACAATTCTGCTTTGCAACCCACTGTTCCATTATTTGTTCTAATAAAGGAGATGGATACGTCTATAAAGCAAGCTACACAATGCTACAATTCTATGTAATGCTTTGTTTTCCTTCAAATGCAATACTATACTAACATTGTAGATTTAAAAACAACATATATTTATCTACATAATGGAGTAACTCAGAATTGGTAATTTCCATCTCCAATAAAAAATTAAATTATTTTAACTTGTTATCATTTTCACATCTGGGAAATTCTAATCCATGATGGTAGTAGATCTATTTTGCCCATCTCAAAAGATCTCTGAAAACCCTTCTTAAGTAAAGACAGCATTCAAAAATCTACAGAGCTAGTAGAGCAAAAACAGCTCACCACAGTATTTATTATAAACAATCTCCTTCTGAAGATGGAAAATCAATATGTATGCACAAATAAAAGTGCTCCATGGAAAATGTTACAGGCAAGTTAGCCCCCTTTCATTATAGAGTTCTTCCCTCCCCCCTCCCTCTTTGATGTGGATCATTTTATAAAAGTTTTTGCTGCACAGAAGCTGAAAAATAAACCATGAAAAGCTCTGGATGTTTAAATGAAGGAGACTTGTTTCTAAATTCAGAAAAAAATTAAGATCTTATGGCTTTTTTTTCCCTCTTTTTAACTAGAAAGAAGAAACCCTAGAAAATATTGAAATCCTGTACCAGGTAATTCTTGTAATTTGTTTTTTACTAACATCTATTTTTGTCAAAAGGTGAAGCTGAAACTTGGTAATTTTAAGTTTCCACATATGAGTCCTCTGTTGAATGGGAGAAATAGAATCTTTGTTTCATTTTATCTCACAGGATCAAATTGAAAGCAATAGTTTAACCTAAAGTTATCTTTCTAGTTTGTAAGAGGAAATGTGGCTTCTGTGGAAAGAAGAAAATGAAATTAATATCCCATTAAAAATATTTATAACTATCTCTTCATAAGAATTGAGTACCATATTTATAGTGCATAAAGTTATTTTTTTTTAAGCTGTCACCCTGTTCAACTTCAATAAGGACAAGGAGAAGTTCAGCAAAGACAAGACAAAGTGCAAAGCCCTACACTTAGGACAGAACAACCCCGTGTAACAGTCAAGGCTGGGGACTGACTGGCAGGGTAGCAGCTCTGCAGAAATGGACCTGGGGGTTACAGTAGACAGTAAGCTGAATACGAGCCAGCAGTGTGGCCTTGTTGCCAAGAAAGCTGATGGCATACTGGGCTGCATTGGTAGGTGTGTTGCCAGCAGATCAAGGGAAGTGATTCTGTTCAGCATTAGTGAGGCCACATCTGGAGTACTTTGTCCAGTTTTGGGGCCCTCCACTACAGAAAGGATGTAGACAAGTTGGAGAGAGTCCAGCAGAGGGCAATGAAAATAGTTAAGGGGCTGGGGCGCAAGACTTCTGAGGAGAGGCTGAGGGAACTGGGCTTTATTCTGGAGAACAGAAGACTGAGAGGGTATTAAATAGCAGTCTTCACCTGCCTGAATGGTGTCCAGAGAGGATGGAACTAGACTGTTCACAAGTTGCAGCCAGCGAAGTTTAGGTTAGATATTAGGAAAAGTTCTCTCACAAGGAGAGTATTAAAGCACTGGAACAGGTTACCTAGAACGGTTGTGGAACCTCCATCCTTGGAAGTTTTTAAGACCCGAGTAGACAAATCCATGGCTGTAATGATGTAGTTGGGGATGGTCTTTGAGCATGGAGTTAGACTAGATGATCTCTTGAGGTCCCTTCAAACCCTAATTTTCTATGATTCTGTTCTAGTCACAAAACTTATTGTTCTCAAATAAATATCATTTCAAACATTGTCACACACCTATGCAGACAAAGAACAAAAATTTAAAACAAAAATATCTAAGTGAAAGTGAAAATCAATGGGACAGACTCAAGTCACTGGGCCCCTTCTACATGTTATATTTACGGCAAAATTACCTTGTTAAATATGCAATACATTTAGACTGACTACATGTGCAAATTAACTATTACACTTTAAAGAGATCCAACCAGTTATAAAATTATTGCTAGAAAATGTGTAATAACTTTCTAGTTGGTTTCTAGCCAACTTTAATTTGCAAGTTTAAGCAGTCTGTGGGTGGGAGACCACATCTGTTGCAATCTCCCAACCATAGGGGCTCCGCATACCCCCAAGGCTGGGAGACTGAAGCTGACAGGGCTCTTGGTCCTAGCTGCCCATACAGTGCAGCTGGGACTAAGAAACATGCATCTGACAGGGCTCTTGATCTCATCAGGTGCCAGACTCTCGGCCCTGGCTGTATATGGTCAGCAAAAGGGCTTCCCAGCTATGGGAGCAAGCTTCTTGCTGATAAAGCAGGAGCCCAGGATCAGGCTCTTCAACACCAGCAACAAGGTGCAACTGGATCTAATGCACGATCCCACGATTGTGCCCCCTGCCATGTAAGTGTGGCACGGCAGGAGGCACAATTGTGTGGATAATACATTAGATCCAATCACACCTTCACCTGCATGTGTAGAGGAGGCCTTAGGTACATTAAACAATTTTATCTAGAACTATATGGTACTTTTAGATACAAGGCATTGGGAATTTTCCCCTAAAGAAGTCAATGGTCTTGTAGCCCCTGACTGAAGGAAATCAAAGTAAGCTTCTGCCTGGTCACTTTAGTAAGTGTAAGATACACTTAAGCCTTCCCTAGGAGATGACTTCCTCTACTTAAGTACATTTTTACAAGAACCAAAACTATTCTTCACATGCCTGAGAAGGAAATGTGAATGGAACAACATCTAGTTTTTCTTCTCACCTTTGTTCTTTTACCAACATAAGAGAGAGAACTAAGGTAGATTTCTAGTACTGTGGTTAGCAGTGAAGTATTGGAACAGAAACAGTCAGAATCAGACTTTCTGTTAGATATTCCATTAAGATGGAGAGTTATATATGAACATGGGCTATTGTTTCAATCAGTCAAGCCATATAATCAAAACACTGCATTGTGGAAATTTTTCCTACTTAAAAAGACTAGAAGTCTCTTTTAAAAATAAATGTATAAACAAAAGCATAGTTTGGGAAGCACTCCTTGCAAATAATTTAACTTGTCTTTACTTGTTGTCTTTACTCATTGTAAAGAACTTAACTTGATTTATAAATTTTTTCAACAACACATTTTCAACTCTCCTGGGTCATTAGTAAAATTGATCACTTGGTATTTCAATATTATGCATAGTTCCTCTCACTGGAAAGCTGGACTGCAGTGGCTAGGGGCCTCTCTTTTAAAAATAAGGAAAATGGTATTAATTGGAGCTGGATGTAGTTTATGTAAATGTCCCCCTGCCATTTTGTTATTTTATTTTCTTGATTTTACATTTATCCAATTAAAGTTATTTTAGTTAATTAAAAAGCCATGTATGACTTAGGTCTCCAGATCAAGATAAAAGTTTGAACCCTCTCCCTGCCCCAGAATGGCAGTAGTTTTTTGTTTTTCTTTAAAGAAGGCTGCCCTCTCTTATCCCACTTTCTGTTATATGCAGCAGCAACTTTATGAAGATTTCAGATGTAACAGAAAGTAAGCTGAAAGTGAGTGTTAGGTCAAAAATCACTCCGAAAAAGGATGGGGGTAGGAGGGTATATTCCAAGAAGACCAGGAGGCCATGATAATAAAAAACAAGGTTAGAGAAATTTAAAGGAATACAAAATATTTTCAAATCTCTTTCCTTCTTTTTGTTACCTATCTTGTAGGAGCTACTTTTTGTAGAAGAAGGCTATATTGCACCCACTATCCAAAACTGGCCGTAGGAATTTACGAGTCCATAATCTAGTGTGGACTGTTGCTATAACTAACATTGTTACTATCAAGATAGGGATTTTGATGTGGCAGAAGTTTTCTGAGCAGTAACAATCTAAGCAGAGCTGAAGTGACAGATGTGCACAAAGGCTGCAAAGGGAATGGGGCTTGGGGATTTGGCAGGGGGGAGGGTGGCCATATTAAAGGCCCCTACTCTCCCCCACTACCAAAGTTTTGGACCTGTGGGTAGACCCATGGGCCAGATGTAATGGCTCTACAGGCCACATTTGGTCCACAGGCTGGAGATTGAGCACCCCTGGTTTAGAACAAAGGCTAATTTAACCAACCAAAACCTTTAGCATTCAAGAAAATGGGCTCAAAAACATTGTAGGGCAAAAATATGAACCTGAATGCATTACACAATGAGATACAGCATTCATGTTTCATTTTGACACTTCAGTTAGTACTCCAAAAAAGTCAGAGGTATAAATGGCTAGAATAATATATTGATACCATTTGTTTTTGTTTTGGGGTACAACGCAGCCTGGCATTCTTTACGTATCGAGAACTTCCTTGATGTCAAAAGGAGTTCTTTGTCGGAAAGGAATTCAGGATCAGTCTCACAGTGATTAGTGAAAATTGCTAGAACGTGGCATTCTTTTTATACAATGTCTGTTGAATTCATTTAAAATGTTTCTTTTGATGGATGTGCTTTACAGGATAAACCCTGGAACCCAGCTTGCAGCCCAAAGCAAGAGATGTCTGTCATGGCTGCGGGAGAGGAAGCTTCTCCCTGCCCTCAGACAGACAGGTAGCAGTAGAGCCTCTCTGACCAGGTACAGACATTATACTTTTACTGGTATAAGTGTTTGGAAACTGGTATGTACCTGTAACAGAACAGAAGTTCAGCACACAAAACTGGTGTGTGCTGAACCCAAAACTTGTTTTCTATACCCAAAACAAAACAGAAATTTGGCACATGTAGACTGGTTGAAAAATGGCAGAATCCAGACTAAGATTTGTTCCCCCCCACCAAAGGGCAAATGCATGTTCTGTTTGCTACCAATTTAAACTACCCGCTTACAGAAAACAGGATAACTTAGACCAATTCCGCCTTGAATCAGTTGTAGCAGGAGGAGCCCCTGATGCCATAATCCCAGCTCAGCAGAAAACAGCAGCAAGTAGATTAAAACACTAGGGCTGACCCAAACCTTGTTATGCTCATAACCGAAGCATCAGCTCCCACACAGTGGAGTGCAGGGAGCCCCACAGAAAAAAGATCTGAAATGTAGAAAGGCCATAAAAATCCACAAAGTATTCCTTTACTCCACCCCCTTTTCTGCTGTGGAAACGCATGTTTTTTTTCCTAGGTCAGAACTCTCTGCTGTGGAAGAAGGGCCGTGATTAGTCGCTACCCCTGCTACAAGGTAAACAAAAGTATGTTGCTAAAAGGGAACTCTGCATGAATGATCTCACAGACAAATACTGTAGAGATAGCAGAGAGCAGCAGCAGAGCTCAATCCCTAAATCAAACACTGATTTCTTTTAAGAAAATACCATTTTATAATAACTCTCACAGGAGAATTCTGCAGCCTCCCACTTACCCTCCCAAAAAAACATATTTTATCATTTCATTAACAAAGCTAAGGAACTCATGCTGCGGCATCTCATTCTGGGGCACTGGAGTTAACAATGGAACTGTGAACTCCAGTGTCCATGGCAACAGTAGCTAATTCTTCTTTCCAATCATGGTGGCAATTCTCCCCTATGGCTTGAATCAGTTACAAAACAAAATACTCTCAAAGACCTTTTTGAGCCAATAGCCTTGCAGCTAATCTGCTAATAGGAAATAATCTGCAGCTAATATACACATTCCAGGGCAGCAGTGTGTTTTCTTAATACTTTGTTTCATGGGCCTCTGTCCAAAGAAAGCATAGTAAAGAATAGAAAACAGACATTCATTAAAAATAGTATAATACTACCTGGCCACTATTAATGCCTAAAACTTGCTGCAACTTGCATAGCTCTTAGATGGTTTGTTAAAAGTGAGCAGAGAGGCAGCACTAAACAGACTAAATGCAGTGCAATTAGATCAACAAAGAAACATAAAATATTAGTTAGCAGAAAGTTCATGCAAGGAAGCAGACTTGAAACAGTTTCCGCCTTTCTTCTTCTCATTTGGCTTTAATTAAGGTATCTGTTAATAAAAAGTACTGTGGTAACCAAAAGTGTGCATCAGTAGTAAACTGTATAGATCAATACAATGTAAATAAAATAATGAAACAGAATACAAAATATCATATATAGAATAGTACATACATATACTGAGAGTGCATGTGTATATCAATATTGATAGCAGTAGCTATAGCAATTTCCCCCAGTGTCTGTATTCCTACCCAGGAATACGTGGTTGGACAATGGGGATACAGGGTAGCTACTTACAGCTCACTGATTTTTCATAGGCCACCTTCAGCATTAGCTTACACCAGTGTTTTAAACTCACTAAAGGCATGTTTATGAAGTGCAAGGCAGTGAAACAGTACACTAGCTAGAGAACCAGAAGCAGTGAGGTAAAGTTAGTCTGGCTCTGTACGCGGGCCAATAAGCTGTTTCTTAGCCGCAGTACACTGTCATATGTATGCTGCGTCTGTGGCTAGTGTGAACAGAGCTAGTATCCGAACGTTTCTGCATGGCCCTACTTTGCCTGAATAAACATATGCTAAAAACCCTAATGCCAGTGTCAGATTGATGGAACAGAATTGTGTTCCTTTCCCAACGTAGCACTTACGTTGGCTTGTAGGGGCAGGAGGCAATTCCATCGGCTTTGTACCAAGTGATGTTCACCTCCATTGGGTGAATTCTCTGCCATTCATATATATCCAGAATCTTTCCACACTTGCACCAACATGGCAGAAATGGGCAAGAGTGGAACTGAGAACCTAGCCTCATGCATGTATGTGTTGTGTTGCGTTGCGTTGCACTGTCACGCCAGGAGCACCTACAAAGAACCAGACCTCTGCTGTACAAAGTCAAAATTAAGAAAAGATTGTTAATTGGAACCAGAACTAAATACTCTAAAGGCCTAATCCCCACGTAACCCAGTAGCCAGTTGAAGTTCTAAAGGCAACCACATATAGCATCACCTAAATATTTCAGTTCTCACCCCAGCTCTTTGGTCACCTTATGGAGAAGAGCCTTATCCGTCTGATATCTTCAAAACTCTGTTCATGCATAGGTATCTTTCTCAAGTTAAAAGGTATGCAAGGGACAATACAAAGTATTAATAAATAATTAATACATTTAATAAGTAGCACATTCCTCTCCATCTGGAAGAAGTATTGGTGCTTCTGTTGGGAAATACTGATGCTTCAACAACAATTTGTTTGGAGTTTTGCTTTTTTTTCCACTTGGTGATAACTGCCATTCCTATTCTGGTGTCAGGGTTTAATTCATTCTGGTCTAAAATAGCCATTTTAATTATAGGACTCATGGAAGATGGGATTTTCAAGAGTAGTCAGCACCACGTTAGCTCTGTTTTCCATTAGCAGCAATGTTTAAATGCCCATTTGGTTCAACGGGGAGTACATACTAGCTAATGCTGAGACCTATGAACATCCTACCCAGAATCTTTAGAAAAGAGCTCATGACAAAGAACTATAGTTTGGCTGAAATTTAGTTTCTGACAAATTAGAACATACTCTCTAAATACAACTACTTGTTTTTTGGAACATTTGGGATGTTTTTGCCTGAAGGAAGATCCATGAATAAACATGAAAAAAAAGAAATACCTTTTCATCTCACTCCAAGCTTTCTCCAGCTCAGGGTAGAGATGGTTTAGCACAGCAGTGTGTCTGACTCCACATTTCAGTTCCTTCATTCTACCTGTCTCAGTGGAAAAACAGATGACTTAAGCACTGAGTGCTTTAAGTTTTCACTCAGTAGGAGCGCTAATAGAATATATATATTTATTTTTTCTTAAAAAAGAGAGGGGGAAAAGGAACAGATGGAAAGTAAGAGCCGAAACCTTTAAAGTTAAAGAATGTTCATTATTGAAGGGTGTCTTTTGGTACTCTCTAAATCAATTTTATCATCTGAGTTGTCATGACAACATGATGCAACACTTTACTACCATGACAATCTGACAACTTTCAAAAACAGTAAGTGATGTTTTCACTCTGTTTTTCAATTGCTCCCAAGGAAACAAGCTGTTATTTACTTCTGTGACGAAACCCATGTTATACCATAAGGGACCCAATAGCCAGAAAAATTAGACCATAGATGAGGTGGAAACTAGAATGGAAAATGGGCTTTTATGGATTACTCCTCATAAATGGCACTTATTTTCCACTTTCTTATCCATGTTTGCAACCTCCACCCATCTCATGTCTATGTGCAACTTAAATGTCTTATTAAATGGTGTGTTTTCTAAGGGAAGTCACATGTCATGTTTTCCCATTCATTTGCATCGGAACACTTTGACAATAAGCATCAAACTGAAACGAATAAGAAGGTTCTGTGTTTTCACCAATTAACTTCTCATTTATCATCTCTTGTTTATACAGTCGCTTGTAGAACAGATTTTTAAAAATATGTTACAGTCAATGGACTGATAACAAGATACACTGTCCACTTGAAAAGTGTTTGCTAACCCTGTTACATTTTGGGAATTATATCCAAATACTAGGGGAACAATATGTTCATATATTTGCTTAAAAATCAATCCTTGTCTTTCTGTCTGTCTGTCTTTCTGATTTACATTACAATCTGAAGCTTAAGGAACCTGATGTCACAATATGCCTTGCTCTAGCAAGAAACACTGAAACTGTGGACAGCTGCAGAAGCATGGTAGTCCACCCATGTGGTACTCATTGCAGGATCAAGTCAAGTAAGGTCACCTGTCAGCTGAAGGATGGTCCCTTCTCCCTAAAGTCATCAGCTCACAGAATGTAGAAATAACATGCAGGAACAGATAAGACTCCAACAGTCTCTGTGCACCATGTTTCACATTCATTTACTGTGGGGAGGGAGCACCCTTATACTTCCCACAGAACCATCCAGTGAGGTCCACTCTCAAATGCGGCGTAATGGACCTTGGGTCTGATGCAGTAAAGGCAACTTCTGTGTCCCTCATGAGAGCCAACAAATGCAGGTTCTCTTTGACAAAATGTAGGATTGAGTTCCAAGGATGAAGACTCCTCAAGAAAAATACCTTAATGTGAGCTTTCATTTTTTTTAAAAAAGGACTAGTCACAACTGTGTTGCAATCACAGTTGGAGAGAAATAGTCTTATTGCAGCCAGAGACACACACTGTCTACGGCAGTGGCTCTCAACCTTTTTCGATTCAAGGTACCCCTCCTTAGATTTGAGGCACCCCTTGGATATTACTAGCTCTTAGTTTTTACTTTTTTGTTTTTGACTATGGAAAAATACAGTTTTTCTGTTGCAAAGAACTCAAAAAGACAACAGAACAGAATATTTTAACATGATGGATTCCTGGTTGAAATCTCTGAGTGTATCTTGTAAATCATGTTTGAACACCTAATAGTGCTTACACTGCTTAGCACCCTGGGTTATCCTTGGAAGGACTTCAAGGCATCCCAGTGTGACATGGCACCCTGTTCAGGAATCATTGATCCAGGGCTTTACTAATCAAATCAGTGAACGTACATTAAACCTCTATAGTAAACCAAAAAAATATCCCAAATATTTTACAGCTATAGCAACATGAATAGTGAACATAGCAGTACAATCATTAATTTTAAGTAAGAAAAAGATCATACTTTAAAATCGGTATTTTCAGTTGTAAACATACACTTATACAGCATCAGTACCAAATGACAGCAAATGAGTTACTCTATGGAGAAATAAAGACAGTGTGATTAATATTCTAGCATGCCTGTCTGTTTAAAAAGTATTCAAACACCTTTGTTATTCCATTTAGAAATCTAATGACCGTCACAACAGGGTGCAGATGAAAGGTAAATTAGAGTCTGCTGTCAGAGATTTCAGTGGCTCATCCTCTTTCATGTGGAAAGGCAAGAGTTAGTTTTCAGCTAGCCTAGAAGCTAAGGAGTTAATTGAAGATGCTGAGGAAAACCGAGTGAAGAAACTGTTAATAACAGGCCCTATCCTGGGTGCACAAGTCCAACTCCCCCATGTAAAGGGGAATCTTTCCATTGATTGTACTGGGAAATTAATTGAGCTGTAACTGCATTATAAATAGGCACTTCTTTTATAGAATATCTGTTCTCAATTCAAATACTCATTTTCTTTATTTATTTCATGTTCTTGTTGATAGCCAAAGATAGAGATTTTGTGTTCTTTAACCTTCCACGAATAAATCAAAGTTGCCAAGAGCCAAGATGTTTGGGGTTTTGTTTTGCAAAAGCTGTCTGCAAGTTGGTTTTAATTTTCTTCTGTCACACATTTATGTTAGAACTTGTCTCCTATCTTTCATCTGCTTTTATGTCTCTGCATGTGGGACCGAACTAAAATCATGACTCCAAATCCCACCCCTACCACACACATTTAAAACCTTCGATGTTAGAGAAATCCTCATAAATTACAAATTACACAAAGCAACTTCTTGGTCATTGCATCATTATACTCATATTGTGTGTGATGCAGAGGGAACTCCATAACTGCCTTCTAGAGTGTTAGAAAATGTTGAACCACACCAGTTTCTCTTATACAACTTGTAGCTCATAACTGCTGGCATGATACCTCTTTTTAATAGCCTGACCCATCGCTGGTTGGAGGAATGGAGGAGGGGAGGGAGGTGCAGTGAGAAGGAGAATCAGGAAAATCATCAAGATTTTGAAAGGCAGAATAGTGACCATCAGGAGTTGCATATACTGCCAACTATTATTAAGACCCCATACATCCATATAGTAGAGACATTTGTAAGCAGTAGCCACAGTAACTTGAACAAGTTGGCCAAAGTCTGGGTGATACATTTTTTTTGAACATGGCTCTCAAAGGCAATAAAGACAATGAAAGGACAGTCTGTGTGGTGACACTTTCTTAAGATCAGATACATTTGTATGACATGGATATAGTGTTAGATTCTCTGAATATTGACAAATAATTTGAGGAAGAGTGTTCTGGGTAGCAGGCAGCTTTAACAGCAAATACTTCTCTTTTTCAGTTGATGTTTTTCACCACTTAGGCGAAAAGGAGGAAGAGGAGATTCTTTAACTTCATCTTTCAAGAAACAACTCAGAATAGAGAAAGATGAGTGATGATGAATAATGACTTAAGACACCCATATGTGATTTTAGCTTCCATTGTGCGATTAATGTGCGTTTCCTGTTGACAGAGTAAAAGGGCATTGTGCAATGCTCAGGAGGAATTTGTGGTCAGTATGATAATGATGAAAAAGCAAGTGAGAAATATGGATTGAATACAAGGAATATTTGGAATGAATGAAGAGGCATGTAACCGAACAAGCGGTCTAATGGCAGGTGGGGGAAGAGTATTATCAGATGTTTCTTACTGAGTTCCTATCTTTTCCCCTGTTTAGGGTCATCTTGGCAGAAGGAGAATTTATCCAAAGTTCTTATGCTTTTTGCCGGACTTACCAAAAAATACAACTTAAAAAAAAAAAAAAAAAAAAAAAATCAAGAAAACATAGTTCTTAAAATGTTCTAAATTGATCCTTATTCAAGCTAATAACATTCTTCCTTTTTAAGCTATGAGAATACTTTTGTGCCATGTAAACAAAGGCTCTGTTTGTTCCCGAGTACATTTTAATCAAGTAGAGGTAACAATCTGACAGACCAAACGTAAGCATCTTTGGGATACAGCTAATCTCTTCAGAGACTTGGGAAAAGCACATCGCCCATTTTGGGTGCTACTACTATATAATTATTAAAAATGAGAAAATGTCACATAGCATGGTAGACCAAAGAATCTGCATTGTTAGTAAAGTCACACACTCAGCTGCTTTTCTACCAAAGTTTCTTTGTTTTCTTATAATGTATCAAAGCTATTCCACAACTCACTCAGTTGCCTGTCTTAGACCTTTGGGACATGATGAAAGATGATTCATGCTTAGAGACAGAGTGGGTGGAGTGAGAATGTCAGAATCACAGGACAAACGTCAGTTGCCCAGCTTCCTTAACCCAATAGACATGCACAACTAACAAAACTAATTTCTCTCTCCTTTTGGCATTAATACTATATCTGATATTTATGAACTGGCCCCTTAATATCACACTAAAACAATATTAGCACACTTGAAATGCCACTGCATGACATTATTATAATTACATATGCAAATTCACATTTTTGACACGACACGTTTTTTTGAATGTTAAATTGCTTTTTCAGATATAACAAATGACTTGATCTAAGTTAAGTAATTCTTAATAATAACATGCTACTCATACCTTTAAAATCATTGTGATTACTTCCCTCCATCAATTTTTGGGGGGTTAGATTTGGATTTCAGTGGGCACATCTACATGTGCTATTAATTTGAAGTAGGCTTACTACACAGTAAGCCTACCCAGGAGCACGGCTACACATGCTCCCTCTTGGGAGCACATCTACACATACTCCCTCTTGAGAGCAGATGTGCTCTCGCCCTGCAGCAGCCAGGGATGGTAGGGAGCATGATGCTGGCCCCAGGTGCATTGGACCAGGAGAGCTCTGCCAGCTACAGTGGGGTTGTGATGTGCATGGGACTGGAAGACAGCTCTCCCGCCCTGTGCACACGGGGACAAGCCCTGTGCCCAGTGGGGTTTCCTCGTGTAACCTGGGACTGGCTGGGAACAATCTCATTCTGGGGCAGGTCCCAGACAGCTATGAGCCGCGTGGAGAGTTCCCCGCCCCAGAATGGGACAGTTCCCAGCCAGCCCTGGGCTGTATGGAGAACTCTCCACACAGTCCAGAGCTACCTGGGACCTGTCCCAGAATGGCACAGTTCCTGGCCAGCCCCAGGCTGCACAGGGAACTCTCCAACAGCCCAGAGCTGGCTGAGACTGGCCCAGAATGGCACAGTTCTCGGGCAGCTCAGGGCTCAGGAAGGAAACTGGGAGCTCCCCAGTCCTGGCACTGCTCAGGTCCCAGCTCCTGCGGAGAACTGAGCAGCACTGGGGATGGGGATGAAGGTGGGGCAGGAGGAGGGACAGAGACTTACCCCATCCTGACACTGCTCAGCTCCCAGCTCCTGGTGCCAGGACCAAGAGAGTTCCCCATCCCCTGTACCCCACTTAGTGTAGGGGATGACTGGGAGCAAATTTTCTCCCGGCTACTGTCTACACATGTGATACTGTGTGTTAGTTTACTACTTGTATTTATGGGTAGTAACTAACTGCTCCAGTTGCTATGGGTAGTAACTAACTGTGCTACTATCCAACTTAAACTTGCCTTTCTGCAACTTGAGACCATTGCTCCTTGTTCTGTTATCTGCCACCACTAATTTAGATTAATTTACTGCACAGTAAAGCATCTCGTGTAAACACACCCAGTGGGTACATCTGTGTGTGATTTACTGTGGAGTTGACTAATTAGTTTAGATTAATTTACTGCACAGTAAAGCATCTCGTGTAAACACACCCAGTGGGTACATCTGTGTGTGATTTACTGTGGAGTTGACTAATTAGCTCAGGGGCAAAGCATCACCATCTACATGTGCACTAGTATTAGGGTGCAGTAAATTAACTAACTCCACCATAAGACAGTACTGTTGGGGATATAGAATCATAGAAAATTAGGGTTGGACAGGACCTCAGGAGGTCATCTAGTCCAACCCGCTGCTCAAAGCAGGACCATCCCCAACTAGATCATCCCAGCCCAAGGTTTGTCTACCTTGGTTTCAAACCCCCCCCCCAAGGATGGAAATTCCACAACCTCTCTAGGTAACCTGTTCCAGTGCTTTACTGACTACCTAGTGAAAAAAATCTTCCTAATATCTAAACTAAACTTGCCTTGCTGCAACTTGAGACCATTGCTCCTTGTTCTGTAACTTGCCACCACTGAGAACAGTCTAGCTCCATCCTTCATCTATCTTAAGCGGAGTCAGTTACTGCACAAAAATACACATGTGTATGGCACTGCAGCATTTTGAGCCATGGTAGAGGAGCCCTGGGCCGGCAGCAGGCTTGGGGGTTCAGCTACATGACCCAGTCAACTCCTCTGCCACCCAACACCCCACCCGAAGTCTAGGGCTGACCCCCCAAGTCTGCTGCAGCCCTGTGTCAAACTGCTGTGGTCCCTGGTGCGCATGAAGATGCTGCACCCAGGAGCCACTGACTCCAGCAACAACTGCACTGGAGGTTACTGAGCTGCATTAAGAGATTATGTAGATACTCCCAGTGGGAACCATATGTTTAAATAAGAATCTAATTGTGCACCTTTCTTACAGTAGTCTTATACCTTTAGGGCAGCATACAGAAGCAATGCTAACCTATGAATGGCAACTGTTCTCAAATATATATAAATTATGGAAATGAATGTGCTGACTAGCATAGTTAAAAAAGTCTAATATAATGCATATACAAATACGCCCGTATCCCAAGACACCTTGCACTGAATTAAGGATACCTTGGCATTTTTGTAGGAGTTTACTTATTACAAGTTTGGCAAACTCTATATCTGTCAGAGACTCCATTCTAGTTGTGCTCTTAGGTATAACACTTAAAATGGGAGGCAGTCAAATGAAGGCACAAAATTAATGATAAAAAAATACCAGATCTGGGGCATTTCATATGTTGAATGTCTTTTTTTCAAAGCCAAAAATGTTAAAAGCAATCAGAACTCATAAAATAAGCTAAATAGAGCAGTGTCTACTAAAACTGGCAGTTGCTTGAAGTAATAGAGCTTAGATCACAAGTTCTTCTGGAGTGAAGATTAGTTTTGGGTTCTATTTATAGATCATCCTTAAAACAATTGTGCTGGTTCATGCCTGGAGTTTCAAGATATTAAAATAGTAATAAACAAACAAATAAAAGTAAGCTTGCCCGAAGATTACTTATTTAGATGCCCCAATGGGATGTTTTTGATGCTGAGCTGTTTTGAAAACCTATCCTGGATCTGACCTTGGGCCATTTTATCCAAAAATTATTAGAATAACAAGCTTCCCTACTGTTGGCAGCATATTTTCATTTTGTATTCAATCACTGTCTCTTGATTACATATTTACTTCACCTGTTCTCGTCTCATCAATGACGATATTCTTCCCTTTTATAAATATACTTCCAGATTAATTTTTCCTTAAATGCATCAAAAGAAATAAGCCAGACCTAGGATTATGCAAGAGAAATAATATAAATGATTGTACATCTGGGGCACGGTTTAGCCTAAAAAGTAGGAACTGAAGAATACCTCATTCTTCAGGATTTTCACCTAACCATTTTCAGTCATCCATTTTCCTTCTCATGCAATCCTAGTGCTTCATTTTTACCAGTACACTGACATTCTTTCAACTGAAAAGGCTTTCCTGTCTGCTTTCCTAGGAAATATAGCATGATCTTTCCAATTTCTCAGACCCTGCTTTCCTGAGGTGGCATCACATGACACATTACCTTGTAGAGAGTGTATGCATGTGTTTCTCAGTCTGTTTTCTCCCTAGAGGTGAACGTCAGGGCTGTATGTCTTCAGCCACTCTCTTTATTTTTTCCCCCTAAGTTAGCTGATACTGTTCAAGTGGCTTTAGCCATTTTAAAATGTCCAGGGTTCCAATCCCAACATAACCTCCAGAAAATTAATTTAGTAAGGCACTGATCATTACATGCTCCTAAAAGCCAGGTCTCCCACAAGGCAACATACCTTGAGACTAGCCAAACCATCAGACTCACAAATGCTTTATATAGTTTTAACATATGGATTACATTTTAAATGACATTCAATTTTCCTCTGGTCTGATACCCTGCCGCCCCCATGCATGATTGTACTTATGCTGTTCTTTTAGGCACCACTGCCCTGAAATAAACTTTCACTATTCCTGCAGGATTTCTAGCCGTTCAGTTTAAATATTTTAATAATGAGTAAAAAGTTTTAAATGAAGCTAAAATACTGTTTAAAGTCACAGACAGTGCTGACAGTTCAAAAAGAAAATGCTTTCTTTGCAGCATCCGTCAACACAGCTGTGATTTTGCACTGCATTTTCAACCCTCCAGATTGTACAGGGTTTTTTCACTCTTGTACCAAATCTTTCAGCAGATGTGCTATTCAAATAGCCATCAGGCCAGAATCTACCCAAGACCTACAGTGAAAGTTGTTGTCAAACACTCTGCTGGAAGTCAAACAACGGTTATGTTGGCCAAGGAAGTGGTAAGAGCAGGGTGGTCAGAGGATGCAATGATGGCAGTCCATCACAGCCTCTACTCACTGGATCTCCAGCCATAATTTAAAAGCCTGTACACCTCCCAAGCCAGGAAAATACATAGAATGGTGATCTTTTCAAGGTGATCTTTCAAAAATCACATATATCTAGGTCAGGGCACTGTAACAAAATGTATTCTTTCCTCTGCTGACTTGGTGAAACTAGGTTTAATGCACAAAATATTTACTAAAAAAGGTAGGAATTAATGCCATGTGGAAAGCATAAGTCCTTCCTTGAAATAATAATAAGACTAAGAAGAAGGCATTCAATTATGGTTAACAGAGAAATGTGTAATTAACCTATGGGACTCTCTGTTTCCAAATATTATGGCACACTTGCAGACCTCCCTATGACATCTGTTATGTGTCAAAAACACCAACAGTAAGGTAAGGAGTAAGTTAGGAGTAATGGCATCTGTCTTAAGCATTCAGCATTATCTATCAAAGATAGAAACTGAATCAGAGTGATGGTTGGCTGAAAAGTGTTTCCCAATGGCATAACTCAAGTGGGGCAACTAGGACATCTCTCTCGGATGCCTACTTTGGGGCGGGGGGGGGAGGGGAGGAGAAGGGGGAGAGAGAGAGACGCATAAAAAGGGAGGGGGTTGCTGGCAGCTACGTGACTGAGATGGCAACTGGAAATCATGCCCCCCACCCGTTTTCCTGGCTGCCTGGCTACATCGCTACACCATTGGTCTTTCCTACATCTCTAGGCCCATTTCCTCACATGTAAAGGGGGCATATGGATAGGGAATAAATATTGACTCACGGGTGTAATTTTAGAAGTTTGAAATTAAAAAAAAGCATCTTCATTTCAACCACACACTACACACTTATACAAGCTAAGAAAATAGACTTAACAGCTTTACCCTCCTCCTTATATACTTGCAGTGGAAAAGCCTCTTCATTTTACAGCTGCTGGGTATCTGAGAGCCAGGCACTGTTTGTTTCTTTTTAGCTATTTATTTGCTATTTGAAAGTCAGAAATATAGTAACATATTGTGTAAGTTGATTTGTCTGGTAATATCCTCTTTCTTTTTATTCATTTCCTGTTTTTGTACACAATAGTGAGAAAGATTAGGACATCAAATACCTCACCTTCATTTTATGAGATTACACCCAAAACCAACTAGTGTAACAAAGAGTAAGGTATGTAGCAAGCAGGAGGAAGAACATTAAACTAATGAATAGCTTATTCAAGCATCTCTCACTTAATCCCTTCCTTCTATTTTCACTTTCTTTGGAAGTTTTCTTTATTTGTATTACCATTAACAAAAGTCAGCATCGATCTTAATATAAATTGCAAATGACATGGAAAACAGCAAAGGCTAAAATGAGAGAGCTTGTGTTGCATTGAATTCATGTCAGAGGGTCTTTTTGCCAGGGAACAGAGGAACAACAGAATGCAGAGCAGTATCTACCGCATAAGTCACCATCATGAAGAATGGGATTCCTAGGTAAAAATCTATTTTTGTAAAAAAAATCCTCCTCTTTTTGTTCTGTGCTATGATGCAAACTGTTTCCATGAATATTGCCATGTATTATAGTTGAATTCTGTAAACATTTTCTCTGCCGATAGAGAAGAGTGCACTTTGCATTCCTTTCTCAATATGGTAAAGCTGAAACTTATACCTCTGACTTATCACAGCATTGGGAAACACATGTTTTCCCCTTATTTGGTAGCATGCAGCATCTGGAAAGGAAAAGGGACGTACTTCACAATACCAACTGTGAAGAGTTATCACAATAGACCTGTCTACAACAGCCCATATGCCACCTAAGTTTGAGCAGGATATAAAGCAAAGCTGCTGATGCTTTGGCAATTTCAGTTATTGCTGTAGTATGTAGGAGTGAACTGAAAGGGAGGAAGGATGATCTTGTACATCAGCACTTGCAGGGACTCAAGAAATCAGGGTTCAATTTCCTGGCCTGCCACAAACTTCCTGTGTGGTCTGTGTGATTTTCCAGTGCTCACAACCCACAATCAAAGTCAGGTTTATGACACCAAAATAAATGGCCAGATGGAAATACCTGCCAACTCAATTAATTAAAGTAAAAAATGATGCCGTCATTGGTGATTTCACAACAGTATGATAAGATGATATTTATCTTAGTCATATATGGCTCCAATTACTGTAGCACCTGAGGGTCTTAAAATTCCTCTGAGGGAGGTAAGTGAGAACTACAGCACAGATATATCAGGGATTAGATACACAAACAGATTATATGATCAGAATTATATGCTTGAATTTAGGCGCCACAGTTCAGAATCACAAATCTAAAATTCCCTACTCGGCTGGCCCCTAGCCTGGAAGCCTCTAAACTCCAGAGGTGCAACAGGTTTTCACCTCAAAGCTCACAGATGCATAAAACGTTCTGCTTCTTTCTGTACATGTGCAGAAGTAGCTCAGCTTGACAGGAGCCAAGCTCACACCTAAATTCAATGAGGATTCTGACATTCATTTGTTCAGCAAAGTCTACCAACAGGTCCTAGATGGCTGAAGTATTTTATCCAGTGGTTGCTGAATGTAAAAGGTGTCAGACTGTGGCCTCAAGCCTGGGGTCTTGCCTGCCACCCTGAACCTAGTCACCCTGGCTGTCAAGGCTGGCCAGAAGCAACCAGTAGGGCCCAATCCTCTGCTCACTCCCTGCCACTGGAGTCATTGGCCAGGGCCAGCTCACCCTCCACTTCCCCCATAAACCCCCCTGAGCCAGAAATGTCTAGGCAATAGGACTCAACTTGACCCAAGACTGTTCTGCTGTTCTATCTGGCTTGACCTCTCAGCTTCTGAACCCAGCTTGTTCCTGGACTTCACTCTCTGTTTGATCCCCCAGCTTCCTGATTCATCTTGCTCCTAGACTCTTGGATTAATCTACTACCTTTCTTACTCGGTTTGACATCAGATTCTGAGCTGTGGAACCCAAGTGGATGGAGGAGGATCCCCAAAACCCTGTGCAAGTTTGCCTAGGAGTGAATTTTCAAGTACTTCCTTGGCATAACTAGCTAGTTCTGTCTGGCTGCATCCTGACTTTAAGTGTTTCTCTGCACAATGCATTGGCCATTTTGAGGCACTTGTCTCCTAGGCATTGTATGGCCTGTGTGCCTCACTCAGGAATCTGGATTCCACTCCATGGACCAGGCCCCTAAAAGATGCAAAGTTTAAAATTCTTTATTAGATCTTGTCTTAAATGGTCCGCCCAAGTTCAGGTTATTGACTTGCATCTTCAAAATGTAATACTGTAACTACTAAACCATCCTCCTATCGTATATTGTACATATTAAAATCAGTTTAAGACACAATGTGTTCTCATCCTTGGCCATGCGTAAACGAAACAAGAGGTGTGTGTGCATGACACTTTAAAGTGGGCTAAATGCTTTTGCACCACTTTAATGGTGTTGGTGTTTGCACTCCTCAGCAGCGTATTGCGCATTAATTCCAGTTGCTGTACGAAATTTGGCAGTGTAATGTGCCTTAAATGACTTGGGGTGTAGCAAATTAAAACTCCTTTGAGGAGTTTTAGTTTGCTGCACCTACAGCCTTGGAGTGAAGCACCGGGCTCTGTGCAGCTCCACGGCTCTGCAGGAAGCCTTGCAGGCAGCCTGGCAGCAGTCTAGGAAAGCAGGTCCACCCAAGAAAAATGGCGAGCCTCTGATATTTTTTTTTCTCCCCCCTGGAGCCTGTCTGTCTGAGCTGCACAGAGCCCAGTGCTTCCCTCTGCAGCTGCGGTGCCCCCTGGGACTGCCCGATCCAGGTGCCTGCAGGCAGGTGCCACTAGGGGGAGATGGGGAGGGTGGGGGCTGCTGCTGCTGCAGCAGGAAGCACCAGCCCCTCCCCACAGCCCAGGGACTGCTCTGCCCGCTGGCAGCTCACCCTCCCCTCCCCACGTGAGAAGGAAGGTAAGAAGGTAAGTCAGCGGGGTGTGTGCACGACACAGGGGTTTAATCAGCCCTAAATTGAAATGGTGTTTTTTAAAACCCGCTGCTTCAATTTAGGGTCCCCGTTTAATCTACACGTGCCCCTTAGTGCTAGAGGAACTGATCCTGCACTTCTTTTTACACTGAAACCTCAGAAACAGTTTTGGAGGCACAAGAAAGACAGGACTGGTCCTGCAAAGTGTAACTTAGGACGAAGAAAAAAACCCAGCAAATCTGTGCCATTAAATATGTTTACCAGAATATATGTTAATACTCTATCAAGACACAGGACAGTAATTCACGGCAGCCTTGAATCAGTGTTGTACTGTTTCTAATCTGCCACAGCAGGGCTGTCCAACTTCTAAGTGGCCAGGGACCACATGCTATATGGGCCACACCACCGAGGACCACATGCTCCAGGGACCACAGCAGTAAGAGCCATGGGTCCCTAGGCCAGATCCCGCTCCCTTCTGCCCCATCATGCACAGGAAGCTGTTGCACTGAGCAAGTGCATGGCAGCCCTCACCTCAGCTCCTTCATTACACCATGCCATCGGCTCCTCCAGTGCTATGGTCTTCACTGCCT
>NW_005841892.1:4101969-4163592 GCF_000455745.1 Alligator sinensis
TGGCAGCTGGATAGGAGCTTGAGGGACAGGTAGGAATTAATGCCACGTGGAAAGGATGGGATGGCAGTTGGGCAGTCCTGTGCTACAGTATTCATCACAGTATTCATCTCCAGCCACTTTTAGAAGAGACTGGAAGGATCCATCTACAGCAGAATATGCTTAAACGTCCAGAACACTCGCACATATTTTAGTTTGCTAAACGTTCATGTAGAGGACGTACCTTTTTACTGTTACAACAGTCAGTCAGAAGTGCCATTCAGTTTCAATTCATTCATGTACATCTAGTTGAATAACAACAATTACTTCACAGTCAAACCATTTTAAAAACATTATCTCATTCACAACCTCCTTTCTATGGTAGGCAGGTGTGCTTCTTTCCATTTTACCAAAGGAAAAAAGAAACAGAAATGTTAAGTTACCTATCCAAGAGTACCACAGTCAGGAGGAGCAATTACAGCAATTAATTAGACCGCCCCTGTCATGATCTCTGGATACTGTATATATTATACCCAGGAATCCTACCATATAAAGGAGCAGCATATCTTTCCTCTCTACCAACATATGTATTCCAGGAAGAGGACAGGGCAGGGTGAGAAACTGGCTCAGAGGCCTGATCTTTCATTGGCAACAACTTACTTTACAGATGCTATGAGCAAATGTATTCCAGTCCCATTTCTTCAGAGATTCATGCAGATATTTTTCAAAAACAAAACAAACAAAGCCTGGATGAATTTTTATGAAGGAGACCTGCACCAACAGGTATCACAGATAATCACAGAGGGAATGCACAAGAGAAGATGATGACAGCAAGAAACTACTAAAGTCCAAAGGGGCCAGCATATATACACTGGGCCAGATTCGATTATGAATTGCTTTCACTTCCACCCAGGGGTGGATGATCTAGAGACCCAGTGGCAGGGTTGCTTCTCCCTTTAAGACCACGCTGAGGCAGTCAGGAACTTTAAAGTCCCCAAAGTAGGTAAGAATCTCCTGCCTCTTGGCACCCCCTCCCTTCTCCACCATGCTGAGTAACATTTCCCCACCCTCTCCCTTCCTGGCCAGTCAACCCCTTCCCTGCCTACTGTTACCACTCCCTCACTGAAGTTGGTGGGGGCTCCAGCTGGGCTGCACAGGGATCCAGGCTCAACCAGTATCAGTGGCGGTGCTGGGTGGGTTCCAGTTCCCCCTCTCTGCCAGTCCTCCAGCCTGGGAGCAGGTGCAGGGAGGAGAAACAGGCCAACCACCACTGCTGTCCTCAACTGAGCGTGGCTCTTTGTGCAGCTGCACCCCAGAGCCCCAGGTGGAACAGGAGAGGAACAGCTGGGACAGTGGTGGCAGCTCTCCCCATGGCAGAGATGTAAGTAGATAGCATGAGTGGACGAGAGGAGGGCAGGGGAGGGAAGATGCTGCTGAACATGGAGGGAGAGGGAAGGGGTGCCAATAGCGTGTAGGGGGAGGATGGGGGGAACAGGAGGAGAGGATGGACTTCTCACCGAATCTGAGGTCTAAAAAAGGTCTGTGGCTGTTTTGACTGTGGTCTGCTCCAACCATCTCTGTGACAACAGTGAGATGCCGGGAGTAAGGGAGTACAGGAGCCACCCCTGCAGTGCTGATCACAACTCCTACAACCTGCTTTTTAAATTCCTGTATCCACCTAAGCCTCGACCCAAAATGAGCTATTTTGATAAGGGAATTCTGTGATGACCTCAAAGAGAAGGTACCACATCCATGTCTCATAAGGAAGGATCATAGCACATTTTAGCACATAGCTAAAATAGCACATTTTAAAGTTTTATAGGAGTACTGACCTTGGGGAATCTCCAGAAGATGCTTTGAATCAGTGCATCCCCTACTTCCAAAGGGCCTCAGCTTGCCCTTTGCAAATTCAAAGCCCTCATTTTGTCCCTGCACCTTCTTGAAGCCCTATTCAAATCACTAAAGCTCTAGTGGCAAGACTGGGGCCTAAGTCTGTAAACTCAAACCTTCAGACCAACTTATCTAGGGACATCATGAAATATCTTTTACCTGGCATCTTAACATCAGGAATTGGATTTCATGTTTAAAAAAGTTATAACAGCTTTACCAGATTTAAGGATTTGATTCAGGATTTCCTGGTTGAACTTCTCTGACCTCTGTCATGTGGGAAACCAAATTAGAGGTATGGACAAACGTACATTTGAGCTGCTTTAAAAGAGAAGGGAGAGCTGCTGTTTGGGACTACAGAGCATCTCCTACAGTCTAATCTGACTATTAGTTTGTATGATCCTGTAGTGATGCAAATTAGCAAATTGTTCCAACTTTGACTCTATATTCTAGATCAGTGGTTCTCAACCTTTTGCCATAGTGGGCCACACTCGCAGTTGTCAACGTGTTATGTGGGCTGCACCTACACAATTTATTTCCTGTGTATCCATTTAACAGGCAGTCACATGGGCCACAGCAGTATGCTGATTGGACTGCAGGTTGAGAACCACTGGTCTAGATTATCACAATCCCTTCTGGTTTTAAAATGAGGGAAATATATTTGGCTTCTTAAGTAATAACATAAAAATGTTCCAAAAAGAAATATCTATTTTAATTCATGTTAGCACTTTTATTTCATTTATATGCCACCGTTTTACCAAGCATCATGAATGATTAAGTAAATAAGAAAAAGTTAAAGGCAAGGGAGCCCTTATGAAGAATGCAATTGTGCAAAATAAACAAGCCAAACAAAATATCAACCACAGTGTGTCATGTCCAGATACTGAAATCAATTTCTTCAAAAATACACATTGCTGATTACAAACTGCACATCTAAGATATAAAAATTATAAAAAATAAAGCGTTTCTCGTATTCTTTGTCACAAAGCATGGTGAATTGAATGATAAGAGATAATGGAGAATAGGGCTTAGTAGTTCATTGTCAAATTCCATTATAACCTGAAAAGTCTGCCTCTGCAGATTTCTTGTAGCAGAGCATCTTTAAAAGTCACATTTATTCTTCCATAGTGTGTATGATGGTATGATATTTTGATTTATAATTTTCTGGACAGCTTTGCCCCAGCAAAATAGTAGAACATTCACAGGAAATGACTCATTCCCAATTCTTCCTGAAAGATATGTCAGATCAGTGTCATTATAAATTGTACACTCAACTGATAAAGATTATATACATTAAGATGCTAGGTGGGTAGCAGTATTTATTTTCAGAATAAAAAAAGACAGATGTGAGATTCTGTCCCATCAGAATCAGTGGGAGTTTTGCTACTATTTCAGAGGGGACAAAGCTTTACCTCTGGAACATAATCCTGTATCAGTTTACGGATCAGGGGACATACCCACAAGCAGATTCTAACATTATTATCCACACAAAGTAGAACATAAGTCTAAAAAATAGCCCAATGAAACATTTAAAGTTAACACAACCGACCTGTTGGGTATGATGAATTATATTTTATATATTAGGATAACTGAATACTTTATTTTCCATTGCACAGATGGAACATAGATGTTAAAGGTGGAAAAGACATGGTAGGTCACATAATCCACCAAGCAGAATATTTTTCCTGTATTAGAGTCCTATGAACCGTGACTTGTATTAGAGTCCTGTGAACATGTCCACTTACAGAATTAAATGAACTGCTGCCACTTGCCACCTTATTTGAGCTCATTAGAAACTCAAAAGCTATACAAGGTCAGTCTAGTGCAGTACTTGGATTGGGTTGCTGCAAGGAATGCTAAACATGGCAGGACGTGGCACTGGTGACTAAGTTTTTCTCTGCCCTCTGCTTTTTTTTCCTGTAAAAATCTCTGGGATTTTCCTTGGTGACTTTAGCAGAAAAGAATTAGGCCCTGTTCTGGCACTGAATGAATGCCCTAGTATAGAGTTAGTTGCCACAGTTAGTTGTTGGAAGTGTCACCAACTGTATAAATTGTGAAACCTTTCCACCACTTGTGATCCATAAAGGTCCCCTCACATTCTTCATAAGGATAAGGTTAATTGTTGTGACCTGACCAGGTAATTATTTTTTTCCCAATTTAATTTTCACCTGAACTTTCATAGAAAGCACTCCTCAGTTTCTACCCTACACTACTTTGTGTTTTTATAAGCTGCTGCATTTTACAAATAGTAGTGCATTTCAGAGATCGCACAAATACTTTGGGATAAACTATGATTAATGAAATATCATCAACAATAAATAGGTAAATTATTTAAAATCATTCTTAGAAACATGAATATTTAACAAATCCCTTTTACTGGTTTCTGTAAGGAACGCTAAAAAAACCAACACCTCCTGATATTACAATAGCTTTAAGGAAGCGTAAACTATGTCCATGTAATATTCTAGATTAGACGTGAGTGCAGGTTAGACTTTTTTCTATGAAACAGGGTAATTTTATTATCCAGCTATTCCACTTACTTCAGTTATTTCATTCTTCATTCAGAGAAAAAAGAACTAACCACCCAGGTTTCCTAACTCTCAGACATCAGACTGACTGGCTTATCACCTGGACAGGGAACAGAGGTTCTCAAAAAATGACTTTGTGCTCAAAACTGCCAGTAGAAACGTACAAAGATAAACCATTTCACCTCTTAGGACTCCCTGAGCTATGATCTGATCGAATCCATAGACCCTGTTTGAGATTCAAAGAAACACAAAGCAAAACTCATGTGATACCAAAAATGTCAAATGATTCCATGAACATGTTCTCTTCTGTCCAGATTTACTTAAAAATTGGTCCAGGTTTTGTCAAATTTCACAAACCACCAGCAAACCTGGTCCTGATCGTAAGACTTCTGGGAAACCGAAAAAATCAAGTGTTTCACTTAATTTACTATTTCGTTCCAAAAGTTTCACCCAACTCTAACGATCATTAAAGCATCCTGGTGATATCTACTCAATTTTTCAAACAATTCTTCAACAACCATAATAACAGTGTTGGTACAAATTAATTATTTAGCTGTCTCTCTCCTACAAGAGACAGAAGCTTAAGCCAAAAAATCAAAGTTGTACTCATTTTCATACACATAGAACTGTTTTACTGTCTGTCTGCAAATAAATCTCCTTAGTAAATAGCTCCAAGGTTGAACTAGAAAATATTGTATGGATCAAAGAATTCATGTCTTCCTGTGTAAAGTGAACAGGCCGCAAGCTCACTTGTTTGTCTAAAACAATTAGGACTGGTATGAAAAGGAGGGGGCAGGGACAAATAAGATACAGCTGATTTTACTTTGCAAAATATTTTGGGGGGTTAAATTAATAACTGGCCAGAGACCCCCAAAAAGTCTAATCTTTGTCAATTGGTGCCAAATTATGCATGGTGCTGCCAATTCTGGTTGTCTAACAAATCAGTACCAGTGTACATTACTTCTAGACTGAAGTCTGATTGATTCTGGTCATTATTTGGGCTGATCTCATTTTCACACATGGAATCAATATTCAGGCCAGATGTTCATTTGCAATGAACCACTGAGTGAAACTGCTCATCTACACGCAACTTTAATCCTGGACTACAGCACCACAGCTCTAATGCATCTTCTCACCAATACAAAGACGCATAAAATACAAAAATCTATAAAACATTCTGCTAATATTTCTGTCAGCTGAATGACTTTTACAGCACTATATAAAGTTGACAGATAATACATGCCAGTCCTAATTTGAGATAGACTTTGGGGACTTTAACCACTGAACAAGCAAACAGATTGAGTAGTAACATTTATTGTAAAGCATAAATCATTTTTTTGCAACTACTATGAGTCTTGCCTTAGGATGAAATTTCTGAATAGCCTATGAATCCTAATATGCTACCACAGTTACTAAATTGTATTGTCATACCATGATTGGCTTATTCTTGTGATTGACCAAGCGTTCATAACACTTTTCAGGAGTGTTTCTTAACAATCCCTTTATGCACATAGCCTTGTAAAAGCTGTACTACCATTTTTTTTCTTTTTTTAACAAGAAAGAAAACACCATTTTTTTCCTGCATTTTTAATTCAATCAATACCTTTTGAAATAGTTAAATGCCACAGGATTTCTCCCATGGTAAATTTAAATGAAAACATTCCACTGGTTCACTGCAGACACTAAACTAATTGGATTTCACTCTTTCAGAATACATCTTAACTGAACCCATAGGCCCAGTTCTGCAAAAGTGTTGCGTGTGCAAAACTTCCTTTTCATTGTGAGTTGTGCATACAGAGTTCTTACAGTGATTATGAGGAACATATAAGATCCCTGATAGTAACAAGCTCCTAGGAACCAATTCACATTCATAACAATATCCCTTTAGATGGACAGATCAGTGCAAAAGGCCTTAATATGAATGCAAATATAACTTGTATATGAGAATCTGTCCCCCAGTTTTTAAAACTGAATTATACTTAGTGTAAGATATAAACAACAGTAGTGAGATTTAAGGTGGTTGTGGCTTTGTTTTGTTTTATTCTGGCAAATAAACTAGAGATGAAACAACTATTTCAGCTACAGTATTAATAATGAATCATCATTTAAAACCTGACTCACTCACTATTCAATATATCAGAGTTAACAAAGAGCACTAAAAAAAGCTATTTAAAACACTTAAAATAAGTCATGGTTGGATCTATAAAGTACTGCACATTTTGCAAAAGAAATATATTCTTGGTTCATTTCCACAATGTATTTCTAAACTATTATCTAAAGTAGAACTTTTTTTTTTCTTTTTAAAAGAAAATGAGACTTTACTCATGATGATGTTTCCATACTTCATGGTCCATCTGTTTCCTCTGGCTCCTCTGCCATTTTTGGCCTCAGTGGAGTCCTTTTAATTGCATTTAGTCTTATCCTGGACTGTATGAGCCTATTCCCAAGGATGTCTGGTTTTCATCAGGTAATGACCATTAATTCTGGCTGTATTTCCTTCTAAATCTTGTTGAATGGCATAAGAAACAGAAGCTTTAAACCTCTTTTTGTGTCTGCGTTATTGTTTTGGAGTTCATGTTTTTCTCCAAGTCCTGCCTGATGTCAGAACTCATATTCTAGAACTTCAGAAGGCTGAAATTCCACCGAGACAGCTCCCAAATGATCTTTAACTATCTCCCCACCATCTTCTACTCCACACATTAACCGAGTTAATGAGAATTACTCCTTCTCTTATTTCCACCTTTACTTCATCCAGAAAACCACACTTTAGCCTAAGTAATCGTACCTGCATTTACTGTTTGACACCACTTTTACTAACAGAAAGGTCCTCCTCAGACACATAAAAGAATAGATTATGATACCACTGTGGGTCCCCCTTTGGCCTTATATAACTCCACCCTTAAAAGACTGCACAAGAGGTAACATTTATGGGGTTTCCAGCTCTCTATCCAGGGCTACAGCTTTGTCATGGTTTTTAATTTTTATTTTAGTTTTCCATTTTTGATCTCAGTAATAATGATGAGTTTTGGGACAATACCAAAGGAACTGCGATAACAGAACTTACTTTTGTATATTCTATAACACGCCATAATTTATACAAGTCATATGTACATGTATTCAAAGCCTCAAGCACTTTCTGGATGTAGCCATGAGCAATTTTTAAAGTTTTAAACGGTAGTGTTTTTTGTTAACTCCGACACAGTGAGGACTGAAAGTATGGGTGAGTCAAGTTTTACATGATGAATCACTTTTGATACTACAGTTGTAATTGAAGTTAATTTGCCAACATACAACACCCTAAATTTTATTGCATGAAATATTTTAAACATGCTGATTGTATTATGTCCTTCTACATTTATAATCCTGGGGAAGTATTGATGATGCCAGTGCAACTACAACAGTTTTTTATCCCTACAGGAAATCAAACTGGCAAGATGTATTCACCTGGCACAAACTATTGAATGTTGCATCAATGCATGAAACTTTACTTTGCTGCTTTGACTATTACCCTGATGTTCTCCTAACCAATGATTTTCCTAAGAGGGGATCTCCAAAATAGGAACTTGCAGTCTTATTGCTGGAGGGAGTTTTTGAGGTCTCTCTCCCTTCATAATTTGGATTTTATCATTATTTTCCCATGAAAAAGCCCCAATTTTTCCAGTCAATGGGAACTTCTACTAGACTTTGCCTTGGGGCAAAGATGTGACTGTTTCCTAACCTCTCTCCTCTCACAGACCTGTCAAGAGACAAAAAGAGGCATGTGCAGCCTTTATTCCTAACTGCTGCTACAAAGGAGCATACATAGGTCACATACATATTTCTCTTGGGAAAGTAGCTGCTGTCCTGGTAGAATCTATGGGTGTGTGTAAACAAAATGAGGGCCCTCAATTGAAGCAGCGGGTTTTAAAAAGCACCACTTCAATTTAGGGCTGATTAAACCCCCATGTCATGCACACACCCCACTGACTTGCCTGCCTTTCCAGCGGGGGTGGGAGGGTGAGCTGCCGGTGGGCAGAGCAGTCCCTGGGCTGTGACGGGGGCTGGTGGTTCCCTCCGCGGCAATGTGAGCCCCCGCAGGTGGCAGCCACTTGCAGGTACCCAGCTCAGGCAGTCCCAGGAGGCACCGCAGCCATGGAGGGAAACACTGGGGCCCCACGTAGCTCAGGCAGGCAGGCAGGCTCCAGTCAGGGGAAAAAAAGATCATGCTTGCCGCTTTTGTTGGGCACAGCCTGCTTCCCCGGGCTGCTGCCAAGCTGCCTGTAGGGCTTCCTGCAGAGCCATGGAGCTTCATGGAGCCCCGTGCTTCACTCTGTGGCTGTAGGGGTAGTTTTAGTTTGAAGGAGTTTTAGTTTGCTGTGCCCCAAGTCATTTAAGGCGCGTTATGCCACCAAATTTCCTACACTGGCTGGAAATAATGCGCAATATGCTGCCAAGGCATGCAAACACCGACACCATTAAAGCGGTGCAAAAACATTTAGCCCACTTTAAAGTGTCGTGCACACACGCCTCTTCTTTTGTCTACACACGGCCCATGAGTGTACACATGTTCAGGCATGTTTTCCTAGAGCAAGAATGACCTAGAAACAACCAGGGTTAAACTGTTCTCAGGAGAGTTTCTCCTGGGAAGGCAAATGTCTGTACACTTGCCCTCCTGAGAAAAGCCACAGAACAGGCCTACAGCATCCCAGGGTGCTTTGCTCCCCCCATCCCAGGTAGACCCGGCTGAGCTTTACTGTTTCAGCCAGGCAGGGTCAAGAAAACACCCTCTTCAAAATTCCCACATTGTGCTACAGGGAGACTCAGGCTGACCCTGAGCAGTCTAGGACTGCCCTGTTCACTGTTGCTGTATATCTCCAGACAGACTGAGGGAGCCTGCAGAGTATACTGAGATGTGTGCACAAGGGCCCCTTGACTGTGCAGCATCAGCACTGTAATTTCTCTGCTTTTTTGGCAGTTTGGCATTTGTTCCATTTCAAATGAAGAACACTTAGGCTTATATTAAGTAATACAGAAGCTTATTTCTTTATAGAAACCTAACCTGAAATAACAAATCATGTGAGTTTCTTATGAGATGTGTTGGGGAGGTTATTTTTTGTGATCTATTCTTTAATCTACTGCTAGTTCCCATCACTTGCACTATCCAGAGTTAAAGCAGTCATTTCTATTGGAACAATAACCCTAGACCTTTATCATCCTTATAAATCCCTAAGATAATGGCCAGTGGCGTAACTATGGCAATGCAACCAGGGCATTGATTCAGGGAAAGGAGAAGGAAAGCAAAAAAGAAACCATTTGCTGCCAAAGCCATGTGATCACATTAATAGTGTGAATGCAACTACAAGTCACCTCTATCACAGTGTATGGCAGCTGCCCAGGGCACCTAACTGTATTGTTACACCTCTAATAATGGTGTTGTTTATGCAATGTTAAGTACACTAGTTTATGCAGACTCTGCTGTTCTTATCTCTTTCACTATTAATACCAGCTGCATCTATACTATTCATTTCATTTTGTGGGCAAGTATGTGTCAGCACAACAAGCCCTCTATAAACAGTGGGTCTTACAACTGTGTCTTTCTGCATCAGGTAATTCAAATCAGCTGATGTTCCTGTGGATCATCTGCATGAACTGAAGATGGACTCTACCTAAAAGTATGAGTCCCACTTTTTGAGTTTAAGAACCAGGTCCATTAACTTGAAGTCAACAAACTCCTAAAACCTCTACATGAACCTAGTCATGTTGCATTAGCATGGGTTATACAAGCCTTTCCTAAAAACTCCAGAGGTTGCAAGGCAGATTATTGCAACTAGTATAAGTAGGCCAGTTCCACTGACTCCAGGATGATATAACCCAGGGATTGTCAACTGGGGGTACCCCTAGGGGTACTTGAGAAGGCCCTAGAGGGTACGCGTGGGTGGGCGGGCAGGCAGCGATGGAGTGCCACCATACAGCATCTTGCACTGCCACTGCCTACCTAGCTGGACGTGGGGAAAGCTCGCACATGGCGGCTCCTGCCGCTCAGTGTTCGTCCGCACCCCTTTCCCCCATCCCCCACGCAGCACATCCAGTTGTGCACCACCCCTCCCCTCACCTAGTGGCTGGGGGTTCACTGCTCTGAGTCCAGCCACTGGGGGGTAGAATCATGCTAAAAGGTTGAAAACTCCTGATATATCCAATGGAAAATCCCCCTTGCCAAAAATTTTAGAGCCTGATTCGCTTGTCACTTGCAGATTTGATAAAAGGACAGCTGTGATACAAGAAGAAATGTCAGTTAAATCAGTGGAATTATACCAAGGTCAAATTAGTGCAACTGGGAAGAGAATCAGTCCCTTGGTATGAATTACACCAAATTTTCCTACCTTTTTTTTGAGTTTTTGTGTTACGTGAAGAGATACCATAGTCACATTAGTTTGATCCTACAATTTGCTGAGCAGCAAAAATTCAGAGCTTTCCCATGTTGTTACATTGCTTTGCAAGGAGCTAGTCCTGGCTAAACCATCTAGCCAATTTTCAAAGCACTTTTCAGTTTATGAAACAAGCAGGGCTCATAACAGTCTTTGCACCTTATCATTTCCTTGTGGTGGTTACTAAATGTAGTGATCCTGACCTCCTTCCAGCTACAAAAAAAGTGCAATTGTAGATTGATCACCTACTTTAATTTAAGTCATCCTTCTACAATTCAGACTTTTCTTCAACAGCTATTAATCAGATTCTTCAAAACCATACAATGCAATACAACTGAATTTCCTAGGAGTTGGGTCTCTTGAGGTCAACAAAGCACTTTTAAACTTTGTCAGTTGACAATGTCACTCAACGATAAATTCCATATAAAAAATGGTTTTCATTAGCATTAAAATCCTCTTCCATTCAGTAACATACATTGGCTCTGATCTTGGTTTTACTTGGTTAGCATGGCAGCTAAGAAAAAAGATTCTGCTCAGGTCTTCTCCAGTTGTTCACTCAGTTAACTGACTTGAAGTACAGATAGAATTTTGTTCCATTCAACAGTAGTAGATCATTGGTCCTGTTGAACCATACAACTTCAAGGAAAACTATCGTTGCTTTTCCTTTTTGTCTTATTTTGTCAAGGTTATCAGAATTAAATTTCAGAACCTGATGGTTCCAATTTTCCAAATATGCAATATTTAGAGAGGACGTGTCTGAAGATCTACACCAGCTTTTTCTAGATTTACTACAGAACCAAGCTGTTTGCTAGAATCACTACTCTTCATGAGCCCAGTCTGTTTTCACTGTGGCAAACTACATCTATTATCACCATATATCTCATAAATTAACATTGCATATTTGGCTTCAGTAAAATTTGTACTGTATCACAAATACCTTTTTCTTTCTAATTGGACATTATCCAATTAAAGAAGCCCGTAATGTGCTTCTGTTACTAACACCTTTGTTAGCAGATTTTAAAAAGTGTTACAAAGAGTCAAAGCTTAATTAGCTTTCATTAAATAAAATACATTCCAACTTATAATTCGGTAGGAAGGCTATATATTGTATGATGATTTTTCTCCCAGAGGTGAAACCACTATTTTATTATATATATACATACACACACACACGCATACACATAGGATTGTCTCTCATTTACTTATATGGAAGTCCTTTAACTCCTTATGTAACTGTAAATCATTTCCTCTGCCTTTGACCTCATTACAATTTTTCTTAACAACTATATGCTTTTTACAGTTATTAACATAGCATATTCTCTATTAATGGGGGAGAAGTTTGCACGTAATTTCTTAAACTGTTCTCAAATTCCTCATCTGGAAGGCAAAATTTACTTGGTTGTATTTACTATCATCCCTTGGCCTGTTTCTTGTAGTAGATGATAGGCCATCCCTGGAGAAATGGATGTATAGTAATAACAGAGGCACTGCTTGTGCTTTTGTCTTCAAGTTGGATATTTGTTTTCTGTAGACTGAAGTAATGATTTATTTAATTTCCCTGCTGTCATAGCCAACCATTAGAAAACATGTTGGGAGTAAGAGAAACGTAGCAACACAGAAAAATGGTTTCTTCCATTCACTGTTTAATTTGGAAAATGATGGTGGCAACATGAAGATTGGAACAGGAGACTTTATGATAAGTTAATTCCCTGAAAGTTATGGTACCATCATAGTGTATATAATTGTTTTACTTTTGCAAAATTACATGCATACATACAAAACCTCTGGTCAGAATGTGAACTCAGTAGCTTAGGGCATGTGTAGACGAAAGAGGGACCCTAAATTGAAGTGGTGGCTTTTAAAAAATACTGCTTCAATTTAGGGCTGATTAAACCCCCGCATTGTGCACACACCCCACTGACCTATAGTCATGTGCAAAGCGACTAGTATTTGCTTTGGATTTGGCCGATTCAGAGACAGTGATCTGATTTGGTGATTCGATTTGGAGGTACAGCTACTGCCAAATCAGCTAGACCAGGCCCATCCCCTGCCCCCTCAGGCGGGTGCTGGTTCTCAGTGGGTTCTGCCAGGCAGGGGGTGATTCTTGCTGCCTACCAGTGACCCAGGCTGCATGGGGGGCTCTGCACAAGCCCTCTGTCCCCCCATCTTGCTCCCGCACCCCCCCCTCCCCCGCCAAGGCTCTGACCCTTTAAGAAAAAACTCCCGAAAAAAACCCAGGACTCACTGCTTCCGCCAGTAGGGGTGATCCCCTCTGCCCCCCACTGCCCTACGCCATGTAGGGGGCTCTGCACAAGCCCCCAAATCCCCGAGGCTATACCAGGAGCACTGAGTCCTGGGGCTTTTCTCGGCTTTTTTTTTTTCTTAAATTTCACAACCAGATCAGACTTAAAGTTCACAACTAGTCCCATCTAGTTGTCAACTTAGAAATAATAAGTATTTCTACTACAATGGGCACATCTACACGTTCATTAATGCACCTTAGATACTGCGCATTTAGCTTAGTACTTCCTTAATAAAGTACTAACTTTATTAGCAATAGCACCAGCACACAGTTATTTTGTGATACTGCACATTAGCTTAATAATGCACAGCACAGTTTTTCCCCGCCACACTACTGCACAGTGTTATTAGGCTAATGCGCAGTAAATGTCTTGTGTACACACCCAGTGTATAAATCAGTCATCCAATCATAACTGATAATGATAGTAAGACTCTACATTATTCATGAATTACAACTCCCACAAGAAAGAATGCAATTCTTCATTTCTATGCATTGCTCGCATACTCTGAAGTGTATCCTTCTTCCCGAAAAGTTATTTATAAATTTACAATATATGAAATACATATAATATTTAGATATATATGAAATATATACAATATATTTTCAAGTCCCTAAAATTTAGGAGGCACCATCTGTGTGGCTGTGATTTTTTTCTATTGCAATTTACACAATGAGATCTTATTCTGATTGGGTTTTCTGGGTACTTTTGTAATAATTAGATGTTTAATGATGATAATGCTGGTAGTGGTGGTATTTCCACACTTATTTTTCTTATATTTTGTTTGTCATTTTAAAATCAAATCCAACATTCTTGCAATCTTGGTACAGAATCACAGAATCAGAGAAAGTTAGGGTTGGAAGGGACTTCAAGAAGTCATCTAGTCCAACCCCCTGCTCAAAGCAGCACCATCCCCAACTACATCACCCCAGCCAAGACTTTGTTTAGCTGAGTCTTAAAAACCTCCAAGGATGAAGATTTCACAACATCTCTGGGTAAGCCATTCCAGTGCTTTACTAACTCCCTAGTGAGCAAGTTTTTTCCTAATATCTAACACAAACTTGTCACTGCAACTTGAGACCACTGCTCCTTGTTCTGTCACCTGCCACCACTGAAAACAGTCTAGCTCCATCCTCTTTGGAACCATCCTTCAGGTAGTTGAAAGCTGCTATTATGCTATTAATTCCCCTCTCAGTCTTCTCTTCTGTAGTCTAAATAAGCCCAATTCCCTCAGGCTTTCCTCAGAAGTCATGTGCCCCAGCCCCCTAACCATTTTTGTTGCTCTCCGTTGGATTATCTCAATTTGTCCACATCCGTTCTGTAAGGGGGCGGCCAAAATTGAATACAGTACTCCAGATGTGGCCTCACCAGTGCTGAATAGAGGGGAATAATCACTTCTCTTGGTCTGCCTGCAATGCGGTTATTGAACCACATGAGATTTATTTTGATCCAATCCTCCAGTGTGTTGAGGTCTCTCTGAATCCTAGCCCTACCCTCCAGCATATCTACTACTCCTCCCACTTCATGGTTTCTAAAATTCATTGATGTAAAGAATTTTTCACTGCACTCTGGTCTTTTTATTTAGTTTACTGCATTATCCAAATCAAGGGAATTTTGAAAGTAATGCACAAAGTTAAAAATATTAAAATAATTGGAAAAATGTTAGCAAGATACTAATTTAGTTCATGAGAATATTCAATTACGGTCATTATTTTGCCAGTATTTTTTGTCTATGTCATGATCAGAGTTCAACTATCATGGTTACAGGTACCTTATAAATTACATTGATAAGATAGAGGCAACACACAGAAATATATATATTGAAAGGAGAGAAGATAAAGAAGTGGTTGTAAAGAAATATTAGAGTAAATGTTATATGATCGATAAACTGTAAGATGCAAATCAATATAGCCAGATTAGGGGTTCACTAACTTTCATAGTGTGGATTCCATTTTAATTATCACAAAGGCTGCTTCAGATACCATCTGCAATTTATTCAAAATGGCGTAGACAGCAATCTGTTTGTGACAACTTCAGCTAGTTGTGATTAGGTGAGGTTTCCATTAAGACCTTGCAGAAATTTTGATTAATATGTTTTAACAAATGGCAAGTTAAATGTTTTAGGGTTGAATGGGTCAATAGGTTGCTTAGTACTATTTATAATATCATCTACTGACCCCAGACTCAAGAGGCACATCTAGTCAAACGTCCTGCACATATAAAGGCCATATACAATTGTTATCTATCTATTGATCGATATATAAAATCATCATTCTTCCTGTAAAATAGAGAAGCACAGATGCACAGAAGTTTAAGCCTGGAAGGGACCTCATGAGATCATCGGGTCAAGCCCTGCTGCTCTGAGCAGGAAAGACTGCTGTGGTCAAATAACCCCAGCAAGGTGTGCATCCTTTTGAAGATATCCAGGGTAGGTGCCTGCACCACCCGCACTGGGAGTCTATTCCAGTCTGCTCACCCAAACTGTGAAGAAGTTTTTCCTCATATCCAGTCTGAAATCTTCTAGGAGTTTATGACTGCTGCTCCTGGTTTTCACCTGGGGCACTCCTGTGAATAGTTGTTTGCCTAGCCCAATGCTCACCCGTGGTATATTTGAAAGCTGCCACCAAATCCCCAACAGTCTTCTCTTTTCTAGGCTGAACGGTCCCATATCTGTCAACCTTTCTTTGTACAGCTTGCTCTTCAGGCCTCTAATCATACCAGTGTCTCCTTTCTGGATTCTCTCACATTTCAAGCATCCAAGCATTCACTACATATCTCCCAGGGGCAAAGCACCCCTACTGGGAGATATCTTCCAGGTTTCAGCCTGGAGTTTCTCTCACAAGAGTCTATGCGCATATGCTGCTCCCTTTTTGGCTGGGCCTCGGACTGGAGGAAAGCAAAAATAGCTACTGCCTGCCTCTTTCCCAAACCATGTAGTCCCCAGTTTGGAGAAGAGGTAGGGAGCTTTGCCAGCCTCTGCTGGCTTCCCATTACTGCCCTGCGCTGCCCAGCTGGGTACCCAAGGCAGGGATTACATAGCCTGGGGATCAGGAATGGGGATTAGGGAGGCTTTCCCGAATCCTGGTTTCCAGCCCCTAGGCCTCAAATACCACCCCCTACTGCTGAGCAGGGTGGCACATGCAGTGATTTAAAAGCCAGGGAGCTGGAACCCAGGGTTGGGCAAACAATCCTCAGCCCTGTCTCCCCGTTCCTCCAGCATGAAATCACCACACATACAGCCAATCTGGGCTGCAGGCAAGACCCCCTGCCAGTCTAACATCAATCTCTCTATAATTATTCTTCCTTGTTGTTATTCAACCAGTGTATCTACCTAATAATAATTGTAGCTAGCCCACATTGCCTTAGTTTACACATGAAAATATGTGTAATTACATATGTCAAAACCCTCATTGAAGTTCATGTGTACAATACATCTATTGCATCTCCCCTTACCCCCCAACCAGTTACTATTATAAAGACAGAAATCAAGTTGGTTTGGCATGATCTATTCTTCAAAAATCCATTTTGGCTTTTTGTGAAAACTCCGTTTTACTTATAATCTTATGTAATGCATGTTGTTCATCTTTAACATCTATTAATCATATATTGAAAATGCATAAACTGTGCATGCATGTTCCATTAATAGAAAATGAGACCTGATCACATAACATTTTTGTAGGAACTGCACCAAATTACATCTGTGGAGAAAAAAAAAAAATGAGGGCAGCATTTAATATATTTAAATTGTCTTTTAAAGCAATATAGCAGCTGGAAGTCAAAAAACAGGAGCCAGCATTATGACTTACCAGCTATCCACACACACCACTGCTCGAAAACTTTTCGGATGGATGAACTGGGAACAAAATTACATATTTTTAGATATAAAGACTAAGGTTAATTTGCCAGTGCAATTACACCTTTCATTATTGCAAGGAGAGTCTGGCCCAAGACCAAAGTCTATTTCTAACACCTTATGCCTTTGGTAGAATTTAGATTTAAATCCTATCTTTGTGGGCCAAAACCCATAAGTGACATTAACAGAGAAGGTCAAACAATCTATAACACTTTGAGCTTCTTACCAAAGGTTATGCAAATATTTGAAAGAAAACAAGTGTGAATTCAGAGCAAGAAAGCTGCCTTCCCAAAGTGTATGTTCTTCCCCTCGTCTCTTAGATGATTGTGAAAAGTGAGGTTTTTAAGACTTTTAAAAATTAAAAAATACATCTCCATGTTCAGTTGTTATACAACAGTATACCACTTTCTGTTTTTTGGGTTTGGTTTGTTTTTTTTTTTAAGAATACAGGAGGAGAATACTCAACAACAATTTGCTCTGTTTACACTGCCCTCACACTGGGCAAATATACAGATCAGAACAGAGAGCTCAGAAAAGAAATCTTTTCCTTGCCCTCAGATGTTAGCTCGTAGGCATATTTACATATCTCTCTTCAAGGGTTTCTAAAATGTCCATGTTTTGGAAAATCATAGGGTGAAGAAAAGGTTTCATATTTCAGAAAATTATAAAAGGGTGGAAAAAAATTATCCTTTCTCCTTTTACTTTTTAAAGGAAAAATTACTTTCAGACAACTATGGAGGTATATCAAGAGTCTCCTATTTCAAAGGGGATGTTTCTGTCCCCAAGGCCAGGATCCTAAGATGAAAACCATGAAATAAGGCCTCCATGGCTGCAGGGAACTCATATCAGCACTGAGAACTAAGAATCTTTATTATCTGGATTTCATCTTTAAGCAGCCTGATTGAAATACATGTATTGTACCTGTACACACACACAAACACACACACACACACACACACACACACACACACACCTCTTAATATAAACAAACATTAATTGTAATATTACAAATCTGCTTGGTTGAAGAAAATGGCAATTTCTGTCACTTGCCTCTAGACTTATTCTTTTGAGGATCCAAGGTTTTATTTATTTTTTATAATCATAAAAAACCAAAATAAAACTGACAAAGATTTTGAGCATCTCACGCACTAAAATGGATTAACCTGCAAGGTTCTTATTACCATTTAGATAGATATTCCTCGCTGCTGTCTTCGGTCAGCAAGTACTCCGATCAATGTGACAGCTTCACATGACATAAACCATTGGTTTTCAAACCATGTTCTGTGGAACCTGGGCTTCCACAATAGGACACAGGGGCTCCACAAAGAGATTGAGGGTAACAGCAGAACGGGCCGGTGCATGGCCATTGTGCAGCCAGGTCAACTAGCTCCAAGATGGTTTTTAGGATGGGGTAAAGGTTCCATGGCAGAGGAAGTTTGAAAACCATTGACATAAACCATATACAGAGCAGAAACTTGGGTACTCCCTGGCAAAGATTACAGCATGTACTGCATCCTTCTGAGGTGTGGAGTACCATCTGTTGCAATGATATCAAAGAAAAAAATGCCTTATGCTACTTAATTTTACTTCCTTTTTTAATCATCTCATTTCTGATCTTTGTAGCACCTGCTGTAAAACAAAAGGGGTGCTGCTTAAAGGCCTTTTCTGTTAAAAAACAAGTGGGGGGGGGGCAGGTAAGGCTGCTGTCACAGGCAGTACCATCCACTGGCAGTATGAATGCTTTAAACAGAGAGTGAGCATCTTTAGAGGGCATCCAATTAATCTGCAAGCCTTTCAGTTAAGTATTTTACCCTCTTTTGACTCTATTCTATTTCTGTTATTCTGTCTTCCTGAGGGACAGATATTGTGAAACTCCTGAACAGAAGTCTTTCTGGCTTTCACCCTCACTACACTATAACAGATGATCAAAACCACCATTTTGCAAAAGCCATTAAATCTCTAAATAACCCAGAAGATTATTATTAGCATCAAGTTAGACAGACATGTTTTATGCTAAATAAAAGCTTACCTCCAGATATATTTTGAACCTGAACTGTTTGGCAGACGAGCAAAAGATAGCATATTTCAAAGTTGCAAAAGTTAAGTATGTTTCACAAGTGGGTGAATTCAGAAAAAAAAGAAGAGATTTTTAAGAAATACTGTGTACGCCTGCATAGCTTTACAGCCGTGTAGAATGGTATAAACTGTGCTAAATGCATAAAACTCTCAAGTGCACAAGATATCGAACAGTCCAAATTCTGGAACAAAGTTCTCTCAAACCTCAGTGATTTTGTTGAGCTCACCTTTCAGGATTTTTAGCTATCCACATTGATACCCAAGAACTTTTTCTATAAAAATGATTATTCTTTACTTAAAAACCATTACATAAATATACAACATGCTACCATCAATTTCTGAGAACAGTTTTGGAAAGGAAATTTTTCATATGTAAGGTAACATTAACAACAAAAACATAATACTCCTACACCAAAGTGATGAGCACAGTATGCAAGCTAAGATAAAATTGATACAGGAAATTAATCTACACTAATTTCTGAAGAGTCATCCAATCATCTAATTCAACTGACAATTTCCCTCAGTCCCTCACTAGAAAACATGTTTATGAATACTTTAAAACATGCTCACGACACTTTGAACTTTTCAATATTTTTCATCCTCCTCCTTTAATGGACCTATAGTCCAGTAGTAGTTACACCCATACAAAATACTGAGGCGAAATAACCTCTGGGTAGCTGCCTTCATAACATACAAAAACACCTGACTAGCAGACAAATTATGAGGTTGATTCAAGTCCTATGGAAGTCAATGAGAACTTTCCAGTGACTTAAGGAAAGCTTGACCAAGTCACATACAAAAGTGGAAAATGACTAGCAACTATTTTTGCAATGAGGTATGCCCTGCTGTCAATGATTTGGGTAATTCAAGGTAATCCCTCTTCAAGCCAATAATTCCCCTGCAGCATACTAGCATGTTTAGGTGGCCATGACTGCAAAGACTTGTCAATGTTTACACATGGTATTCTTAGAATGATCATAATTAAAGCTTTTAACACATTCACACTGAGTAACTGAAAACAGACCAAACTTTTTTCTAGTTAAACTAGTTTTCTGTCCAAGGATATATATTCCCCTTATTATCAAATGTGGCAATAATAATACACAAACATTTTTACTGCAAAAGGTCAAACAAACATTGTTCTATGATGTGTTTCACATGGAGAACATACAAACCATATTTTGATAAGTAGCTGAAATTAAAACAGGTAACATTTCAATTGCACTACTAGATAGGGACAGCATGAAGACCTTTCTCGCTATTTGTTAACAAATCATATCACAGTTACTAATGCTCCCTAATGACTCTCCTATATTACTAAAGCTCCACAGGTTTCTCCTTCTTAAATTTTATTCTTTGACCAGCTGGCTCTACATGTTACATCTGTGAGCCACATCAGGTTCAAAAGTATCATGTATGCCAAGCAATTGCTGTCTGTTAGAGTTTTCATAAAGTAGGTGAAAAGGAACTTAATAGCATAGTTGTAAGAGAAGTCCATCACGTTTTCCATTCTCTAAACAACTCAAAACAAAAAAACAACTCTGGAAAGTTTGGATGTTGTTTATTCCAGAGACATCAAATATGATGCTGAAATTATTTGAAATTTGTTTAGGAAGACAAGTCTGAAATGTATGCAGTGTGTGCAATACTGAGGAATATTAAGAATATACTAGTAACTAAGAGCATACTTATATGTTGACACATTCTCTATCTCTGTATCATCTATAAATATGTAAATCATAATTTTGCATTGTTTTTATGTAATTTAATGCCAAAAGAATATAACACTTCTGAAGAACAGAATGAAATATCTGGGAGCTGGACTCAATGATCTTCCAAGGTCCCTTCCAGCCCTAACGTCTATGAAATCTTGAAATCTATGAAATCTATGAAATATAAAATGAGTAAAAGCCATTGAACATTGACAAAATTGTCTGTCGAGGCAAGGAAATCCTGTAAATTAATTAAACAAATAAGTCTACAAAGCATCTACTAAAAGCTATCTACAAAACATCTACTAAAAGCTAGAAACAAATATGTATACCTGTCATACAATTCAGCATCAAATATTGGTCAGAATTAGTTAACAGTCACAGTAGCCAACAGTAAGAGGAGGTCTCTGAACTAACATCTTGTGCTTCTGAGACTGCCCACATAAATGTGGATCAGTATATATGGTAAAACTGTATACAAAGTATTATTTGAAATCAGACTACAAGTCACAGAATAAGAAGTTTAATATTGGAAGCAACATAGAGAAAAGCTGAGAGTCTCAATGGATGGGTAGCTAAATGAGACCCTTTCTTTCTGAGCAAAGCCCAAACTAATGATATTTAATGTCTTTAGGTCAATTTTTCTCTTCCAACAGTCTGCAGGTATAAATCACTTTGTACACAGATGAATTGATACGATACTACTTTATCACATGGAAAGGATTCTGGTAGTTTTCTCAGGGATATACCATCCACGAACACTATGGAGCCTTACATAGATTGTAAGAGTGTTGTTTGACTTAGACTTAAGCAGGTCTCCAAGTTACATAAAACCTTCATCACCTTTTGCACCAATGGGGTAAGTTTTGGAAGCAAGCCCACTGGCTGAAAAAATCTAGACTATGACATTCCTTTTCTCCAGATCAGAGCTGAGATAAATTGATGATGTGAAACAGTAAAGCAGCGGTTCTTAAACTTTTTTTGGGCAGGGAGAGATTATGTAATCCTTCTTAATGTTGTTATCCTGCTCTATGACTGTGTTATGAGGTAATACAAAAAGTAGCACATATGCCACTGGAGCCACGCTGTAACCACTTGAGCAATCTCATATAAACTGTAGACTTGTTCTTCATCTTTTTCTTTTCCCTCCTTCTCCTCAATTTATATTTCCATTTTCCTCCTTCTGCTTTCCCATTCCTTCCTTCTGTGCACTGTCTAGAAGTCTGCCATGTACCTCCAATGGTATGCATATTTAACACTGCACTAAAACAAGAAGAAAATATTCTCCCAACGGGAGCAGTTCAAGGTAAGCATACTCTTACTACCAGCCAGGTGCCAGCCTGGGGCTGGCAGGGGGCACCAGGATCAGATCTAGGCTCTGAGGGGTGGAGGAGCTGTCCTGCCTCTGGAGCAGCTGCCTCCCACCCTGCATACCTGCCCCAGGCATCTGCCTGCTGCCCAACTCCTGCTTTGATCTTGGAGTGAGGATCAGAGCTGGCCCTGATCAGAGCAGGCAGCTGCCTGGGGCAGGGGACAATGTCCTAGCTCCTGCTCTGATCTCAGACCCAGGGCCTGGGAGCTGCCTGCTGCAACGGCAGGGAATTTTGTCCCTGCCCCACCAACAGGGTCGAAGCCGGGCCCGGCAGCCTGCAGCGGACAGTTCTCCCACCCCCTGATGCCTGGGCTGACGGTCAGCTATGCAACTGTGTGCTACTGCTCATGAACTAATTTGCAGGAAATTTCCTACCTGTAAGGTAGTAGAAAACCATGCTTTAGCCTATTTTAATGTGCAGTAGCTGCTGCGCATGGTTACAAAATAATGCTTTACTGTGCAGTAGATTAGTCTACCGCTCAGGAAAGCATCTCGTGTAGACACACGCAGAGAGTAATAATAACCTATCAGTTTAATTGAATAAAAATAAACGCTTCGCCCTAAACAGAATAGAAGCCCTGCAAAACCATCAACCTGTCATGAACGCATGCAGACAGAACAAGCTGAGCATATGGTGAAATATAACACTTATAATCCTTTATACACTACACGAATAAGGAAGGGATCTGCCATCCTGAAGTTGTCCTACACTTCTGGGATGCATTCAGTGTGTGTTGGGATGGCAAGAGCACTTGTGTTGAGTGACTGGACTGAAAGCAAAGCTCTGTTCTCAGTCCTATTATTGAGGGCTGGCTCTAGCACAAACTCCACATGTTACTCTGTTTCTGAGGTATTTTCTCCCTCACGCTACTTCAGCTACAACAAAAAAAAAAAAGTTAAAAAATGTGGCATCTAACTTGCCCTATATTAGCTCTGGGAAGAATCTGCCAAACCTATCTAATTACAAACTGCAGTTTAAACTAAGAACTTTTAGTACATTGTTTTCACTTAAATCCATTTTACTTGGACCGCTTATTGGACTTAGAAATGAGGCAAAAGGCCTAAAGCTCATCTGCTAAATCACTCAGCCCAGCACTTCAGTGCATATGAAGAGGTTTGACAAACAGAGGGTCAAATTCTGCTGTGAGTTGCACTGTTGCAGAACTAAAGTAACCAAGGTCTGCAAAACCCTTAAAACAGGGATCTGAAATAGGGCTGATATCATTCCACTTTCAGGTGAGTTTAGCTAAATGAAAATCCATATGGTGATGTTACAACTGCAGTAGTGAGCCAGGACTATTTCAGGAAGACCTACTTATTTATGGAGGGTCCGATTCTGTTCTGCATTATCCCAGTGTAACCATACAGAAACCCTTGCCCAGCACTTTGCAGATATCATTGGTGCTGGTGAGCAAGCAAAACAAAGACCTGCCTTAACTTCAGTTCCACTGGACATACTGAGGGATTCAAAACAATAATAAAAAGAAAAAAGCAATATTTCCTAAGTGTACAGGACAACAGTTGGGACATGAATAAATCTGCTATCATCTAAAAGGGCATTACAAAATCAAAGCAGAAGAAAAGAAACAGTAGAGATTCCAGGAGTGCCTGGTCATGACCCATCAAAAGAGGGCACTGTTTTAGGCATCACGTCATCTAAGGATGTTAAACAGCCCTATCTATTTGCAGGTTCCACTTGCATCATGACATACTGGTACCCATTTAATTCTTGCCAAAGCATTCTCCTGGCAAGCTGTGTAGATATATATATACACACACACACACACACACACATATTTTTACTATTAACACTGGTAATCTCTAAATAGATAGTGCTTTAAACAAACATTGGAGCTAGTGCATGTGTGGCAGGTTTAGGATTACTACACTCCTTTAAGAAGTGCTTCCTGTTTCTCTGTGTACAGAAGGGACAGCAGGTGAATGGCCCTACATCTTCCTTTTCAGCTGTCTTTGGGGTTCTGCGTGGCATGGGAGAATAGGCATGGAGCTAGGGTCTTTGTCCATCCCTTAGGGCAGGAATAGGAATTCTGCCCACCCCCTTGCAGACCCATCACATCTGAGATGGGGAAAATCTCTCTGCATCTCCCATTCTTCTATATTGTGTACATATATCCTGACAAAGCAAGAGACAGTCTTGCCCTAAACAGTTCATCATATAACAACCCGAAAGCAATAGATAAGCCTGGTCTAAAAGGACAGTCCTAAAAACCTGCTTCCATCGAAGTGGCTGAGGAGTGAGATCTAGGTATCATTTGGGGGGGGGGGGTTCTTTTTCTCTCCATAATTACTTTGTTTTAGGGTTGTGCAAACCTTTGGGTGGTGATTCGATTAGAAGGAGATTCTGTCCAATTCGGTGGCTGAATCTCTAAGTCTGAATCAAATCAGGGGACCAATTAAAAGGTCTAAATCGATTCAAAGCTCTTCAGAAAAGATTCGGAGAGCTTTGATGATTTGGACAGTCCCTGGTAGCTGCAGCAGGGAGCTGTAGCCGGACTCAGAGCTAGTAAGTACTAGGGGCGGGGGACAGGGGCCGGGGGCGGGGCTCTGCCACGAGCCCCCTGACCACCCCCCCACCCCTGGCCCAGCAAAAAAAAAAAAAAAAAACACAACCGAGAAAAACCCCAAAACTCACTGCTCCTGTAGCGACCTTGGGGCTTTGGGGCTCGTGCAGGGCCCCCCACATGGCACGGGGCAGCAGGGATTGCCCCCGCTGGCAGGAACAGAGAGTCTGGAGGTTTTGCTCGGTTTCTTTTCTTAAAAGGCCAGAATCGCAGTGGCCCAGACAGCCATGGGGAGGCTGAGGGAGCAGAGAGGGCTGGGGGGCTCGTGGCAGAGCCCCCCATGCAACGTGGGGCAGTGGAGGGCAGCAGGGTTTGCCCCCCTGCCCGGCAACACCCGGTGACTGGGGGCTTTTTTTTTTTTCAAAGTGCCAGGAGCTGGGGCGGGCAGGGAAGCCATTGCTGGCCTGGGACAGCGGACGGGGGATGTGTCTGGGCAATTCAGAGATTCGGCCAAATCAATCCAGGGCAGTGATTCAAATCACCGAACCGAATCACCGTTCCCTGAATCGGCCGAATCTGAAGTGAATATTAGCCTCACAGGCCTACTTTGCTTCACTATGAAACTATCATTCATGCAAGCAAGAGTTTAGTCATGCAAATGAGCCCTCTGACTTTAATGGCCACATCTAGACATTCAGGGGCATGTACTTCCAGCAGCACAAATTGCCACAGCACAAGCACCTACACATGTAAACTGCCCTGGCTCTAGCAGTCCTACCTGGTGGCCTGGAGCAGCAGGGGCATAGGTCAGGCAGCACGGAGGCCTAGCCAACAGTCAGAGTGTTGTTCTGGATAGCTAAGCCTGTGTGTGTGCCAGCACATACTTGTTGAGTGTGCATTGTGGTACTTTTTGATGATTTGGTTTTTTTTCAACTACTGGGAAATTCCAGTAGCAAATTTTGGCCCTGTGATGCAAATTTGCAGTGTAGGGCATGTTTGAACATTTGCTGTGTGCAGTTTGTGTTGCCACGAAGAGGTTTGTGGTGCTGCAAACGCAAATGCTTGCATGTGGGGACCCGCCCATTGGGGCTATTGACAGGAGCAAGTACAAGCAAACATGAGGGCTCTGCCTTTGAACACATACTGAGCGCATCAGCACTTGATGCTACTATGGCAATGTAGTGTCCATAGGGATCTACACATGGGCAGCTGCTACTTCACTGCAGCAACATGCCTCCTCCATTACAGCACACCGCTATGGTGAAGTAGCTGCTAAAAATAACCATGCACAGCTTTTGGAAGTACTAAATCCTTTTGGAAGTAGTAATTCATGGCACAGTAAGAACCTCATGAATGCAACACACGTAGACGTGCCCACTGTGTTCTTTCATCTTTCTGGAACAAGGTAATCCATCCAGGCCAAGATTCTACATCAGACATCTGAAAGTTGAGAATTCAGAAATCTGGAGATTTGATGCAAATGATTCAGCTATTACACGAATAACTCCTATTATGAATTGCATATCATATATGTAAATTACAATGAATGAGCTTTTGGAGCACAGATATTGCTATTCTCCTGACTGGCTGTAGCATCTGCTGAGGACAGTGTCCATGTAACTCAAGTGGTTTCTTCAGACTGCGTCACAGGTGAGGGGCTTGGTTGAGTGCTTAATTCCCAGTTTTTGTTGCTTGCCTTAGCCTAGAAAGAAGGATGACTCTGTTGATTCTTGTCACTGTTTAAGGATGCATTTGTTGGGCTGTTGGCTATAGGCACTACCTAAACATAGCCCCATATTGGAGTCCCTGGACATATTTGCCCGCTGCTTGCTAATTCCTGGTTGAAGGTTTTAACATTTACACCGTGGGAGAGAGGACAGATTTTTAGAAACTCTGATGTGACACCTCCCTTTTTCCTTGATGGATTGACGACCTTAGCCAAAATGTACAAAATAATTGCATCTGGCTTCACATAGGTTTAGAAGAAAAATAACAACCATTCTACCTAATTACAAACTGAAGAATAGCCACTGATGAAACAGACCATTACAAAACAACTTAAGCAGGAAATATCAACAAAATGGCTGATTTGAATCAAGTTCAAATTCATCCTCGTATAAAATGAAATAGATCATAAACTCAAACACAAAAAAAATCTAATGTATGAATAAAGCCAGTTAAACAGCATTTACTAGACATATTACCACAATCAGTCAGCAAAATCTTAGTAAGTCACGTACTGAACTCAGTTGCTCAGAACTATAATTAACTTTAATAATAAATAATAATAATTAACATTAATTAAATGGCTAAATCTAGCTTTTTTTTAAATTGCTTGAGATGCCTATAAACCACTCACATTATCACTCCAATAACTACATATGTCCTGAAGCAATTCCACAAAAGATCTTTCAGCCTCACTGAAAATACAAGTTTTAAAAAATCTACACATTTTTAGGTAATAAATGTTAGCAATTGATGAGCTTTGCAACACCAATATTTTCCCCTCCTTATCATCAGCCATTTGCTGTTCTCTCTAGGAATCTCCTAATCTATCAAATCTCTTGTTCCAAATATAGACTCAGTCTTAGGGACAATAACAACTTGCTAGAAGCTTCTTATTGGCTTATACACAGGACTTATTCGATATCCCCAATGGACTTGGCTCAGGGTCTTGTGTTTCACAAACACCCCAACTTTGCTGCTATGGACATGCTATCTTCTCAGACAGGTGATTTTATTCCACTACTAGGGTGTGGGAAATCTCTCTTGGCATCAGGCTCTGTAATGTGTTAGTTCTAGGGACAGTCTCTGTGTCTCATCCCAACTAGACCATTTATAAAGCATCCTCATCCAATCAGACAACACAACAATAAAGTCCATCTTTCCTGTCTGTCTCATTTTTATCAGAGCTGCTACTGAATCTATGATGATATTCACTTTCCTCATGACCTACTTTTAGTCCCTCACACTCTAGTCTCTCTTGTATTTCCAAGATTAAAATACTGCAGAAGGGGCCAAATGGCTATGCTGCCTCTTCACTAGGATTATGTCTCATTGCTTCTACTAATAATGTATTTAAAAAGTCACCATTGAACATTTTAAAAACAAAGAACTTGTATTTGCTTGTCTTCATTCATTATTTCTCTTTTGAAAGGGGAGCTGACATGCAGGCCAACATTTTATCTTCAAGTGCTTCTAAAGGAAGATAACAGAGGGCAAGAGTCAGAAAAGGAGACCAGGAGTCAAAAACTTCTGGATAGTTCCCAGATATGCCACTGCCTCACTATTCACCATACGTGGGTCACTAAGCCCTACATTTTGTTGACTTGCCTTGGGTGTCTTTATTTTGGATAATACAGCTGGGGCCTGACTTTCAGAATCGGTGAGTGCCTCCAACTTCAGTTGAAGGCACTAAGAGTTGTGGGTTTTCACACTTAAAAAAAAAAAAAAGAACAGCTTTAGGTATCTCAAGTTGTACATTCAAAAACAAAGGCTATGTTAAGAAACCTCACCTTCAACCATTATGTGATTCGGGTAAAATAGCACTAACATCTTTCTGCCTCCTCAAGCCTTCTGTTGTCCTTGGATGAAATGCAATACAAGGTACAGTAAAACCATATTATTACTATCTGAGCACTGAACACACAAAAATGGAGAGCCATTTGTTTATTTTTCCCTCAGTATATGAGTGCGGTGGATGATTTAAACAAGAAAGTGTTTAGCTTCTAGGACCAAGTTAACAGCAGCTGCAAAGCAGTAGAGGAAATTCAGTACTCTGTGTTTTAATGTTATCATATCAAGTGTTGACTGATTTCTTTTTTTCTCTGTATTCTTAATGTCCCAGAGAATCACAGATGGCAGGCCAGAAAGCACATCCCAGTTATGTGGCCCATCTGACTGCAATGAGTACAGGACTTTCTTTTACAATAAACTCTTAGAGTGTTTATAACTGAATACACTCTAACTCCTGCAGTTATCTTTTGTGATGTTACCTCGTTTAAAACACAATGCTAATGTACTCAGATATTTGTCTTATATGCTCCTTTAAGTAATGCACACCATTACATACACATCTGCAATGTGATCTAATGATCCTGATTTTAAGATCTCTGTTGTAGCAAAATGAGTTAATGAAGAACTTCACAACTGTTATATTTCATTTACTTACATTAAATATATCTTCCAAAATGTATCTTACAACTGCTAAATGGTTTTTTATGTTTTCCTAGATGTATTGTAGAGTACTAGTTCATATATTTTAGAATGTCTTATAGATTCCCAGTGCAGTTTTAGGTATATGGTGTCTCTAGATTATCTTTTTTTAAACATTATGATAATAAGCTCCCTCCAGAGGTGGTGCAGTCACCTACCCTGGAAATCTTCAAGAGGAGACTAGACGGTCACCTTGCTGGGGTCACCTGACCCCCAGTTATTTTTCCTGCTTGGTGCAGGTGGCTGGACCGGATCATCTTCCGAGGTCCCTTCTGGCCTTGGAATCTATGAATTTATGAGTTGAAGCCACTGCAAAATCCTATTCAAAGGAAGAGTATCTCCTCTCTCACTGGTCCGATTTCTAGCTTGACAGGACCAAATAGCATACATAATGCTGTGACAAGTTAATGCCCAGAGATACCCTGCATGACAGAAAAAACAATTTACCCAGGCCTGAGGCAATTGCAAGTTTGGGGATAGAGGGAAAAAAATAGTATTAACACAGTAACATATAAGCAAACAGTTGCTTGATGGGCAGAACATTATCCAAAGCCTTAAGGACATGACTTAGTGGGTATATGATCCATTCCTAAATACAAGATAAACTGATATAACTATCATAAAAGCATGTACCCTATGCCCATGATATTTTAACATAAATTCTCTAATGTACCACATGGTTACCTTTTCCACAATGCCCAAGGCTTATTACAAAAGTATGGCTTAAATGCATTTTGCAGATTATCCCTGAAGAGGGGCACTTTTAGTCCATATTACTTCTGCAGAAACTGTGAAAACCTATCATTACACTGAGAGTAGCTTTCAGAGTATTTCACTACTGCAGGTTGCTGTGGACTATACCACATAGTAGCATTTCTCACCTTTACATTATCACCACAAGTTTCATATTTGTTTGTTGTCATGAAAGCCATAAAGTACAAAATAAGGAAAACATACCAGGTGGTAACTACTGCATGAGAAAAGTATCAGAGTGCCGTAGTAACAGAAATCAGCATTTCTGTAGTAACAGAAATAAGCAAATAATGAAGTAATAATTCATAATTGAAAATTAATGGTCACTTTGGGGAACAGATTTTCAAACATCCATTAAATATAAAATGACATTAGTGCTAGTACATTGAGATAGGGATGTCTTCAATTATTATGCATTAAATAAGGGTACGTAGCAAAGATAGAGGATATGTTTTAGAGTCATACAGTCAATGGACTGGAAGGGACCTGTAAGATTATCAAGTCCTGTCCCCTGCCATAGGCAGGAGGTTAAAGAGCTCAAACTAGCTCAATGAGATGCTTATCCAAGGTCCTCTTGAACATCTTCAAAGATGGCGACTGCACCACCTCTGCCAGGAGTATGTTCCAGGTTCTAGTTACCCTTATGGAGAAAAAGTTCTTCCCTATGTCCAGCCTAAATCTTCCCTCTATTAGTTTGTGACAATTGGTCCTCATCCTCCCAAGGGGTGCCTTCCTGAACAGTTGCTCCCCCAGATCCTGGTGTTCCCCTGTTACATATTTGTAGGTGGCTCTTGAGTGACCTCACAGCCTCCTCTTACCCAGACTCAACAAGCCCAGCTCCTGTAGTCTCTCCTCAGGGCCTATCCTTCAGGCCCCTAATCATGTGGGTGGCCCTTCTCTGCTAATAAAAAAGTAAACCTGCATATAAAGACTAACATTAAAAACGACTCTACTAAAACTGCAGAGGAACAGAAATGTCCAAGCAGATCATTTAGAAGTGGGATCATTACTCGAACCTGAGACCATTACTCAAACCATTACTTTACAAATCAGCCAGCCTTCTGAGGTGCAAGAGGTTGATTTGTACATCATCTGAGCCAAACCCCAGATATTGTACACAAGATGACAAGTGCCCTATCTAATTCTAGTTAAGAATGTAAAGGGCAAAGCTATCCTATGACCCCTGTTTCTTTTTGTCTCTGACTTACAACTCACCATTCATTCCAACCAGACTTCCATCATCCTGCAAAGTCAGGAACTTCATTCTTTATGACAGATGGTTCTAACTTTATTAGCTAACATCCTTACATTAAACAGCTTGAAGTACAGAACGGGATCTCTGCTTGCTAAAATCATGAGCATTCTAAAAAGACAGAGCAAAGCAAACCAAATCAAACAACTCAATGTCAGTTTTCACTTGCTGCACCAAACCATGCACATGTTATTTCCTGCTTTAGCTAAAGCCTTTGCAGCTACTGCCAGCCATCAGGCCGCCACATCATTCAGTAGTATGGTTAAACTGCGAGGCATATTGCAGTGACCAAAGTAACTATCTTAGCTGTGCACCACTAGATTGACAGATGGTCAAAAGAAGATTCTGAGTTGTCAGCAAAGACAAAGATGTTTGAGAACACAGGTAAAGCTGAGGGCTAGGGAGAATACAGAGTAGATTTTTTTCATATTTTTCTTCCAAATCTAAGAATTCTTGCTCCACATAACTGCCACTAACACCACTGAGGCTGTTCTGGGCTTTAATGGTGCAGACAAATTTTCTGAAAAGTGCTGGGTACACATTGAAACGGTATAGGATGCTGAACACAGAATGATAAAGTAGTCTTGCCTGCCTCCAAAAAAAAAATCTCCACAACATTAGCCCATAAAATGCTACATAGAGAAAAAGGATAATTCATCATTACAGAAGTGAAGGAAAGAAGATAAAGGTCAGGTCTGTACAAGAAGCATACTTACTAGGGGTGTGTGAAATGGGACATATTCAATTTGGATTCAGCCTAAATCGGGGACAGTGATTTGATTCACTGATTCAGATCATTGTCCCCAATTTGATTTGGCCAAATCCAAATCTGAAGATTCGATGCTGATTCGGTGAATCAGCGATTCGGCCATAGACACAGCTTTAAATGTTTTTTCCTTTACCAGGCTCAGCTCATGAACGCTGCAATGATGGGGCAGATGGAGCATCCCACAGGAGCACAAAGGGCCCCCCCGCCTCCCACATGCTCATGCTCAGCTCAGCTTCCGGGTCTCCCCCTCTGCTGTGCCCCCTGACTCAATAATTGGCCATGAGGGGACCCTGGGAGCCCCCCCAAACCCAGAAGAGAGCGGCGCGGGTGAAAGCTCATCGCACCCCAAAGCTCCCCAGTGACCCCCAACTGCTGCGGAGTCCCCCCACTGAGCCGCAGCAGCAGCCGGAGGTAAGCGGGGCCGTGGTGGGAGGGGACTAGCCTAGCTCAGCTGCAGGGAAGCAGCTGATTAGGAACTGGGGAGGGTCTCGCCCCGCCCTGACCCCTACTTCGCCCAGCCCCCCAGGGAGCCGCACAACTGGAGCCTCGTGAACCAGCCGCGCAAACAGGTGCGCTTGTCTGCCTGGCGTGCGAGTTAGCGTGGGAGTTTGTGCAGGAGGGCTAGCGGGAGGGCCCAAGGCCCTGTCTGTGTGCCCCCGCCCTAGGGAAGCCAATCCCAGCTGTAGCCAGCCCACCAGCAGCATGCCACCGATGGGCACAGGCCACACCCCGAGGGTCCCCTTGGGGTCTGCGGCCCCTCCCTCTAGCTCCTCAGAGGCCTCCACCCAGATGGAGCCCGTGGTTTTGGGTTCCACGCAGACGGAGCCCCTGGCTCATGACTGCTGAGGCTGCCTGTTGCTTTTTCAGGCTCTGGGTCCTGGGAGCATGGCCACCTCCCCTTGTGAGGTCTGCTCCCTACTAGGGTCTCTGGTGTGCCAGCTGGAGGAGCTCCAGGCCACAGTCCAGAGACTGCGTGACATCAGGGACTGTGAGCAGGAGATAGATTCCTACTGCCAGGCCCTTCTCCCCCGCAGGAGACGGAGAGTAGACTACGGTCTCCCTCCAGGACAAGGGAGGACTCGGGGACTTCCCTTACTGTCCAGCCCAGGGATTGGACCAAGGTGCTCAAAGGGCCCCAAGGCCTGCCACACCAAGGCCCCTGCCCCGCTGGAGCTCAGCAACAGGTACGAACCTCTTGCAGCCCCAGCAGAGCCTGCTGAGTTGCCAGCTCCTGCAGGCAACACAGGCTCCACTGTAGCTACCGCCCCCACTCTCACCAAGACCAAACACAAAGTGTTTGTCATGGCAGACTCTATATTGCGGGGGACTGAGGGGGCAATCTGCCGCTCTGACCCCTTAGCCTGGGAAGTCTGCTGCTCCCAGGAGCCCGCATCCCGGAAGCCCACATCCGAGACATTGTGGAGAAGATCCCTAAACTCCTCCAGCCCACTGACCACTATCCCATGCTCCTTATCCAAGTCGGCACCAATGACATGGCTCAGAGCACTCCCAGCCGGGTCATGAAGCACTACAGGGATTTGAGAACAGGGCTAAAGGGTCTGGGAGTGCCGGTGGTGTTTTCTTCAGTCCTCCCAGTCTTGGGCTATGGGCTGAGGAGGGAGAGAAGGATCCAGGTAGTGAACCAAAGACTGCGGCTCCGGTGTCATTGGGAAGGCTCTGGCCTCCATGACCAGAGTCTGCTCTTTGGTGAGAGAAGCAGCGAGCTGCTGGGAAGGGACAGCCTCCACCTCTCTCCGCTGGGGAGGAGGCTCTTCTGATCCAGACTGGCTGACCTGCTTCACTGGGCTTTAAACTAAGCCCACCAGGGGATGGGGGGGACTACTGCCACTGATGGCCCGCTGAGCAACCCTTGCAAAGCCAGTGGGCCTAGGCACTTAAGGGAGCCCACCCCTGCCCCAGCCCTGGATCAATCTGTGGGCAAGGGAAGGGCCCCCAAGGCGACACTTGCCTGCCTGTACACAAAAGCCATGAGCTTGGGGAATAAGCAAGAGGAACTTGTCCTCCCCCTTAACACAAATAATTACGCTGTCATAGGGATAACGGAGACCTGGTGGGACTCCACCCATGACTAGACCACAGGTATAGATGGCTATACTCTGCACAGGAGAGATCAAGTAGACAAAAGGGGCGGAGGGTGTAGCTCTTTATGTCAAGGAGAGCTACGCATCCCTGCAAGCCGATATTGGCAAACAGGGTGGACAGCTGGAGACCCTCTGGGTTAAAATCCATGGGGAACATGGTACAGGGGACACAATGGTGAAAATCTACTACAGACCTCCAACCCAAAGTCAAGAGCTTGACCAGGAGTTCGCCAGGGAATTGGCTGAGGCCACATGCTCCCAGTCCATGGTCGTCATGGGAGACATCAGCTACCCAGACATCTCGTGGGAAGAGCGTTCAGCTAAATCCAAGCAGTCGCAAAGCTTCCTCATGTGTGGACGACCTCTATCTGACTCAAGAAGTCTAAGGGCCAATGAGAGGTAAATGCTGCTCGACCTAGTACTGGCAACCGGGGATGACCTAATCAGCAACCTAATGATTGATGGGAAGCTGGGCAACAGCGACCATGAGTTGATCACCTTCACCATCTGCCGTAAAGCTGGCAAGTCAGCAATACAGAAGTCCTCAACTTTAGGACAGCTGACTTTGAAAAGCTCAGGAGGCTTGTCAGTGAGGCCCTAAGGGACCACAACCCTAAGGGGAGGGGAGTTCAGGAAGAGTGGTTGCTCCTCAAGGGAGCGATCCTCAATGCACAAGCTCAGGCTATTCTGTCTTGGAGGAAAGGCAGCAAAAGGGCACAGCAGCCCCCTTGGCTCTCTAGGAAACTAGCGGACCTCCTGCAGCTAAAAAGAAAGGCCTACAAAGGATGGAGGATAGGATCTACCTCCAAGGAAGAATATTCCGCGCTGGTCCGGACCTGCAGGGAGCGAACCAGGAAAGCCAAGGATGTGGTGGAACTCCAGCTAGCTACAAGTATCAAGGACAATAAAAAGTCCTTTTTCAGATATGTGGGGAGCCAGAGGAAAAGCAAAGGCAACGTTGGACCTCTGCTAAACCAGATGGGACACCTGACAATCAACGCCCAAGAAAAAGCCAACCTATTAAATGGATACTTTGTGTCGGTCTTTCATCAGAACCATGGGACACCCATGCCCATTATGGGACAGGGAGGTCCGGGTGAGGGAGATTCCCTGCCCTCCATCAATGCAGACCTTGTGAAGGAACACCTTGAGAGGCTGGACACCTTCAAGTCAGCCGGCCCTGACAATCTACACCTCGGGGTACTCAGGGAGCTGGCTAGCATCATAGCCCAGCCCCTGGCACAGACCTTCGAGAACTCCTGGCACTCTGGTGAAGTGCCCGAAGAATGGAAGAAGGCCAATGTGGTGCCATCTTCAAGAAAGGGAGACAAGTGGATCCGGCAAACTACAGGCCCATCAGTTTGATCTCTATCCTGGCCAAGGTCTTGGAAAAGATTATCAAGGAAGCCATGCTAAATAGACTAGCTGATGGCAATATCCTGAGGGATAACCAGCATGGGTTTGTTGCAAGTAGATCGTGCTTGACCAATCTCATTTCCTTCTATGATCAAGTGACCTACCACCTGGACAAGGGAGAGAAGTTTGATGTCATATAACTTGACTTCAAAAAAGCCTTCGATTTGGTATCCCATGTTCACCTCTTGGCAAAACTGGCCAACTGTGGCCTCGGGTCCACCACGATCTGCTGGCTGGGGAATTGGCTCCGTGGTTGGACCCAGAGGATGGTGGTTGATGGATGTCAATCATCATGGTGCCCTGTGACCAGCAGGGTCCCACAAGGCTCTGTCCTTGGACCTGTATTGTTAATGATGTGGACATTGGAGTCAGAAATGGACTGGCCAAGTTTGCTGATGATACCAGACTCTGGGGTGCATCCACACCTGAGGACAGGAGGGAGATCCAGGCTGACCTGGACAGACTCAGGAAATGGGAGGATGAGAACCTGATGGTGTTTAACACTGAAAAATGCAAGGTTCTCCACCTGTGGAGAAGGTTCTCCAAGGTTCTCCACAAGTGCAAGGTTCTTCCTCCCCAGGTGCATTACCTTGCACTTGTCAGTGTTGAAACCCATCCTGTTCTCATCCGCCCACCCCTGTAACCTGTCTAGGTCCAATTGCAGCCTATTCCTCCCTTCTAGCGTGCCCACTTCTCCCCACATCTTAGTGTCATCTGTGAATCTGAACAGGGTGTTTTTTACCCCCTCATCCAAGTCGCTGATGAAGATGTTGACCAGTGCGGACCCGAGGACTGAGCCCTGCAGAACCCCACTGCCCACATCCCTCCAGGTCAAAAATGACCCATCCACCACCACTCTCTGTGTGCAGCCCTCCAGCTGGTTAGTGATCCATTTGACTGTGTAGGTGTCGATGCCACAGTCTTCTAGTTTTTTAATGAGAATGGGGTGAGAGACAGTGTTGAAGGCCTTCCTAAGATGGCAAAATCAATATTCTTTCTTCTGCTTCATACTCTTTAAATATTTGCATTGGGCAGTTCATGTTTATTGAGGATGTAACAGTATTTTTAGCAATAGGTTTAGGAGTATTAAAGTAGGTTATCTTTCATTAATTTATCTTTATTTTTTACTGTAGGAAGTCTTGACAGAAGGATGTGACAAAGTGAGGTTCATAATAGTCAGACATCTAAATACATGGCTAGATTTTCAAAGATGTTCAGCGGCTAGATTTTCAAAGAGGTTCAGCCGGTCCCATTGTAGGTTGCACTGACTGAAAATTCACTCAGGATTTTTGAAAATCACACTACTTTATGGGACACATAACGGTATGTATTCACAGTAATTAAGAAGGTGTCCAAAGCTGGCACAGGCATAATCAAGCAGCTTTAAATTACTAAGTGGCTGGCTTGAGTGTCAAATTCAGGGCAGCCCTGGCAGCAAGTTATGTAATTCCACCCAGGACTCCGGATAGGCAGATCTAGAGCTGTCAGCACCACAGCAAGGAGTTCTGTGCACATTAGGCTCTCCGAGTACCTCAGCTAGTTATCTTTAAATAGGGTGACCATATGGGACAATGTGAAATCTGTGACACTGCCTCCCCACTCTTAGCTGCTTCAGGCAGAGGCAGGGGCAGGGCACCACTGGTATTACTATTCAGGCAGCTAAGCAGTCAATGGCCCATTAATAATCCATTCTTTTCTTCACAGGTGTTAACAATTCCCTTTTTAATGGTCATTCCACTAAAGAAGCTAACTTATTTTAGGGCAATTTTTGCTGTCTGCTAGGGCTTCCTATTTCACAATTTCTGCCACTCCACCTCCCGCCCCATGTCCAGGATGCTAGTTTTAATTTTCACTAGCCAGCCAGGACTAACCTCCAAAACCTGAGACTGTCCCGGCTAATCCGGGACATATGGTCACCTAACTTTAAACAAGCTTGAGTGTCTACAAGCTGCACTCACACCTGTCTATTGACGTGCAGGCATCATCACCCTAGTATGCTTTTGTGTGGGGGCAGAGGAGGATTTTCAAAAACACACCCATCTTATTTGAATTTGTGCCTCTGGAAATTTCCCCACTAAAGTCCATACTTAGGCACCTATCCATGAACATTTTGGCTTTTCGTTTTGTTTATGGAAATCTGTCTTGGAAAGCAAACAATAAGGCTAGCTACAGACATTCAAAAAGCCTGAGGTGAAATCAATCTAAGTTATGTGGTTTTCTGTAAATGGTATAGCATAGATTGGTAATGAACAGAACTCATATTTGCCCTTTAGGCAAATATTTGGGACACAAATCTTAGACCAGGTTATGCCATTTTTAAACCAGTCTGTGTGGACCAAACTTGTGTTCAGTTTTGGGTATAGACTGGTTTTGTGTGCCAAACTTCTGTTTGGTTACGGGTATAGACCAGTTTCCAATCACTTACCCTGATAAAAGTGTATAATGTCTGAACCTGGCCTGAGTGACTAAGTAGGAAATCAATGCTTGCAGGTACCTAACTTCTAATATTAAGAGAGATGCTAGATGGAGGACAGGCAGTATTTTGAGTATGTGGTCACCTGCAATTGTAGAGGATTCTATGTGCCACCAAGCAGTGGACAAAAAATCCTGGTGGGTGTCACTCTGTTTAGAGGATCGGGGCTGTCCAAATCCCAGACACCTGAGGGCCACACACCACAGTCCTGGGGCCCCCACAAGGTGCAGGCCTCAGGCTGAGGGCTGCTCACCACATGGGCAGCCCACCTCCCAGGATCTCTCCCACCACATGGGTAGCCTAGCATTTCTCCTCCATTATGTGCACAATTTGGGCAGCCCTTCTCTCTCTCCCCATCCACAACCACATGTGCCACACAAGCAGCCTGGACTGGACCCCTTCACCTCCCTACCATGAGTGCTGCACAGACAGCCTGTCCCTCCCCAGCAGAGCAGGCAGGTTGGCTGCTCCTGCCGCATGTGCATCTTCTTCCCCTCTTGACCACACACCGACCTGCACTACAGGCAGCTTGGTTCCTGCCTTTCTTGTGTGCAGCGTGCAGCCTGGCCCCCTCCTCTGCTGTATACGCACTCTGACCCCCTCCCCCGGTGCTTCACCTCTCCCAGGAACAGGGGGGACAAGACGTAGAAACCGGAGGAGGCTGGAGAGCCCAAAGAACCCAGGAGGAGGAGCAGTGGAAGTCATTCTGGGAGCCTGTGGGCTGCATGCTAAGCCTTCGGGGGCCACATATCCCCTGCGGGCTGCCAATTGGACGGGCCTGAGCTGGAAACCCACTGGAAAGCCAGTCACTTCTGATTCCCTTTGTGACAAGCACATCATAGAACCACAGGGCACTGAACAGGCAGTTCCATATGACAGGACTGGACAACTTGCAGCCCACAGGCCACATGCAGCTCATGAAGGGTTAATTTACAGCCCCTAGGGTCCCACCCAACCACTGCTCCCCTCATTACTCCATTAATCCACTTGAAAATGTAGCAGTAGCCCAGGCCTCCAAGATCCCCTTTTCTTCTCCAGCTTCCAATTCCTACCCCCACCCCAGACAGCAGCAAAGTACAGTATGGCACAGCAAGGGAGCCCATGGAGAGGGAGCTGAGGGGGAGGCCAGAGTGCTGGCTCAATGCAGCAATGGGGAGGTGCCCATAGGGAGGGGCAGTATGCAGCCTGGGGGACTGGTGGGTCACACATGATGTGCCACCCCCACTGGTGTGGCCTGTAGCTGCTTAGAAGCTGGGGAGTCCTACCACATGATGTCTTCCAAAAAGATGTTAACAAAATATTAATGTCCTGATTCCAGGGTTAAAGAGCTATTGTTTTGACTTGTTTATTCTAGAAGACTCAGTCACAGTTTACAAGAGGTTTATATAGGAAATGGGAGGAGAAGAAAGGGATGTATTTATAACTTCTGTATTAGTATATTCCAAGTCCCTGGTCCTACAGTTTGGTCCTAGAACAATGTGGACCGTCACAGGAGACAACCTTGGAACCAGTTGCAGAATCATGGTCTCAGGCAGAATCCCAGGCAATACAAAAATGCAAATCTTTCTAATAAATGCAGGTATCATCTGAAGTGACCAACACTCCATCAATGAGAAAAAATGATTTACTGACAATTATCTTGTGCTCCCAAAACATAGTGCAACTCCACTCTAATGTCATAGCCTCTAAAAATGACAGCACTCAAATCCAACTGTATGATAATCTCTCTCAGTTGCAATAACATCAAAGATGAAGAGCAGAGGGGCAAATGTATTAACTAAGATATTCTGTTACATAAAACCTTGCTTACTAAGCTTCTCTCTAAAATGTTCATGATGTCTATCCTGTTCAAACACTATCAGCACTGTCACAAATATATTGATGCTAAGTTATTAAGCACAAAGAAACCTTTTGAATCTCACTCCATGATTACATTTATACACGTTTAGTTTAAAACTGAGCTAGTTCAAAAAAGCTGATGCAGAGTAATCCAATTATATGGTAAGGGGGTAGAATTGATAATGGCTTTGCTACTGCCTTAACCTGAAAGTCACATAAAATATAGCATAAGGAAATGCTTACCCAAGGAAATGATCTTCTAACTACCCCCATCAGCAAAAGACTTCCATAGAGCGTTGAAGATTTTTAATTACTTTGACAGGTTTCACACCCTCAATCATTGTAAGGTATTTAAAAATAAAACAAGAAACTATGGGTAATGTAGCCATTCCAGTCTTCATTTATATAATTCAGAAGTTACAAAGCTGTATCCTCAAAATTAGTATAAATCTGCAGGCCTCCAATGAGATCAATGGAGCTGTACCAATTTACAACAGTTTAGGGTCTTGACCAATCATACTCAAGCTTTAAAATTCTGAACTCTGAAAAGCATTAACTTCTGGAGGCATTCCATTTTGTCCTAGGCCACCCGAGGAACAGTGTCACAGAAAAGTGAGATATAAGAGAAGACCAAGAAAATAAATGGCAATACATAGAGAAAGGAAAAATAATCTCTGTGAGGAAGGCAGAAAAAGAAGTAGTAATGATGGTGGCAAACCAAAATAATTGGACATCTCAATAGGACAATTTTTTTCAAGGTTTTAAATTATATGAAAATTTAAAATAAAAAGAGTTCTGGGGAACAACAAACATGAGATTTGTGTCTTCAGCATGCTTTCATAAGTATTAAGTAATATTACTGGCTGTTTACAGATCTAACAAAAAAATAGCACTTTTTGTTAAATTGAATCAGCTTTACATAAACGCTCCAAAAAGCCCAGCTGAAGAACCCGTTCTATACAGATGCTGCAGAGCTGGGTCAAACTAACATGCTGCTTCTCTTCTGGTAAAAGACTTTCCCCACCGTCCTACATCTGCCAGCGCCCACTGATATTGCAATAATTCATTGTCTTTGTGCTTCAATTCATTGTCAAGGTTCCTTCTTTTCCCTTCACTGAGAAGGACTGATCCAAACCTACTGCAGAAAAACACCCTCGCACTTCAAGAGGCTTTGGAAAGTTCTCAGCTTTCTTCATTAAACAGTTATCATACTTATTCAAGACACAGAAATCAGATATTATCTTTGCTTTTCAACTACAGTTTGATCTTATGAACGCTACTTTGTCCAGGCTTGGAGCATATTTTATCTCCCTTTATCAAATCTCAGTAAAAGGAGAACTTTTTCCAACCCTTGGGCATCTTTTTTCAACCCCCAGAGTCATCTCTGTGTTCCTTTATCTATTCTTTTCTGAATTTATTGTAAATCAAAAACTCTCTAAAGGAATTCCTAGATTCTCAATTATTGAAAAAGCTAATCAAGTTCCCAGAGAACAATCCTGCTTTTTATGTCTATCCTCACCTGCAGTCTCTTCATCAGATTCTTGAGGACTCTTCAACAAAGAATATTTTATGTCTTCAAAACAAAGTTCTCTAGCACGTCTCTCTTAACTTTGCCGTAACTCTTTTAAATGTGCAATTACTAAAATACTGCCCCAGTCACAATCTAGAGATATTGCATATTGTGCTTCAACATACTGCTTTTAGGTCCAAACAAAGAGTTGAATTCTCTTTGATTACATTAAGTTTTTTAATCCAAAAGGTTTTTGGTGAACCATATGTTCTGCATCATTAAAATCAGATATTCTGGCTTTGATCTTTAAATTCTCTCAGTTGACTGCTTCTCCAAACTACAAACTATTCCTGCTTTTGAAGTTATCTCCTAGCTTTGTACAGCAAGCCTAAACCTTCAGCCAGATTTGATAGGGTTACAAGATAATAACCATATACTATTGTATTTATTTTTATACATGTTAGACTTAGAGGGGAAAACATTTAGAACTTAGACTGAGAAGGCTTACAGATAATTTTAAAATATACACTGCAGATTCTCTATGTATTATGATGTACTTAAGTATATAAGCAAATCTAGGAATATTTTGTTTCTCTTTGCACTATTGTGTACCTAGAGTTAATAACAACGTTATTGTTTCTTTTTATAAAAACAAGAAGAAGCTTGAACAGATGGAGAAAAGACCCCAATGAATCTGGAAAGAAGGTCCTTGTGGTTCAAAAGGAAAATAATATAATTTAGCAGCAGTCTTTCATGTGAATAAGATTTCCTACAAAGTTGGAAACAAGAAGGTCAGAGAAGAAAAGGCTGCAGGAACTGAGGTGTGAAATTACTAAGGTATGGAGAATATTCATCATACAAAAATAGGCTTGGTCAAAACAGACTACATCAGGCATTAAACTTCTTTTGTATGGTTCCCCAGCCACTGTACATTTCCCACAATCATTGTGGTGGGTTTGCAGGGAAGCATGGCCATTCAAGAAACTAGTCCCATGGAAGATAATAGGGGTCTGAGGCACCTGAAAATGCAACTCTAGTAAGACAGCACAATATTTCCAAAATATTAAAAGATTTCAGACAAAAATATTTTGTTTTAATTTCTTTTTGCCAAAACAACCCTTACATTTTGTATGATGAAAAGTTATCCAATCAGATCTAACAAATATTAGCTATAAGCAGAAAACTTAAATATTATTTTTATTTTGATTGTGGGCCTTCTTTTCCATGAATATGTTACATGTGTACAAAATCATAAAAACATAAAAGAATCCAATGCTTTTTGCTGAAAGGAAGTAATGATGCCTTAAAAATTAATCTAATAGTGTCATAGATTTATAATATTTGTCTAGCAGAAGGAAATCAAATACAATATATAGGATTGATACAGCAAGCTGTTTTGCTAATAATTACTGGTTTTTGTGTGTGTGTAAATAAAAAAACTACACATTCTATTTTAATTTGGAAAGTTATTTTCATTTCAAGCATTCTCTGCATGGGGCAAATGACTTCTGAAGATGAAAACATTTCCCACACATGCTTCACATCATGTAACAAGAGAAAGATCACTCCCAAATTCAATCTCTTATTCGTGGCTTTTTTTCTTTTCTTTTTTCTCTTTCCTTCTTCCTTTTTTTTTTTTTTCTTTTTCTTAAGACTGAGATCTATTTGGCAAATCAACAACAGAAATACTTCAAAAACTGTCCAAACCATACAATCCCAAACTAATTTGGTCTGAATCATGTGAAAAGCAAAAGACATTGTTGAGGAGCAAAATTGTTTCTACACTGCACCTTTTTCCAATTACCCACCCTAGTAACAATTTAATGAGTTCTGAAAAATATCATACATTTTCACTATTCTTGAGTGACCGTGGTACTCAACACCTCTAAAAGTCAGGTACAAGGATTACAGGTAGATTAAACGCTCCAGTCCTACAAGAGTGGGTATGCGAATACTCAATACCTTAATCAAATGTGCAGTCCCTCTAAAGCACATATCCCTTTAACAAAGGGCTTTCACTGAGCAAAAGCAGCATACATTATTAAATGTTCACATGATTAGGCCTATAGTTTCTGTATCCTATCAGTTCTGGAGATCAATTAAGACTGATGAAGTCCCAAGTTCAACTCATTTCAGCAGATATCTTTTCTATATAGCACAAATGCTTCTACAATTAAAAAACACAAGATGACAGCTTCTATAAAGTGGCAGGGAAATTCAACTCTAAGTAGTATTGATATGGATTTTCCAAAACAGTAACATCTTTCAGGCCACAATTATATTTACAGAGAAATATTAAAGACAAAATTTATTTGGTTGTGCAAGAACAATGCTAGTCCTTCATCTCCAGATTATGCTCATAGTGACTTCACAAACAGACAGTAGAATGCCTCTTTCATGATTAGCCACTGCCTCAAAAACTCTACCAAGGGAGACAAAAAAACATTGGCTACTATTGCAGCCCATAGGACAACCAAACAACAATTGTGAAGGAACCACGCTGGACCACAACCTGTAGTAGAATAAAATTTCATCTCTTTCACTTGTGTTAGTCTCCTAACACAAAATCCTATTTGCTGGGATTTTGGGTGGGGAAAATATTTTCATCTAAAATATACATACATTTATATTCAAGTAATAGTATTTCCCTACTTTTTGAGAGTAGAGATACTAACTACAAAATGAAGGGAAAAACAGAATTTGGGCCTACCCCTAAACCCACTGAAATCCAGTAAAAACTATTCTACTGACTTCAGTAGGCTGTCAGAGCCTTAGTGTTTACTTATGAACATTACTAGCATTACTTATGAACTACAAAAATTATCTAATCATTTGTTCTTGGCTTAATCTTAATCCTATTTTACAAAGCCAACGTTCATCTTCTAATGACAATCTAATTGCTTGGTGCCATGTTTACTGGTGGGAATAAACCACATGCCATGTCACTGTAAGCTCCAGGGAATTTTACAATGATTGGGAAGTTAAAAACTCCCTATCTGTAGTAAGGGAGAATTCTTTTCTTAAGTTTCTGGTACAAATTATTTCCAGGTGCTGATAATTATCACTCATGGCATTTGATATTCTGGACTCTACATCTAAATTTATACTTGACAAGTTAAACTTTTCATCATGTGAAACAATCTCTCACAGACTGAGGACAAGGATAGACAAAATGGTGATGGGTGAAACCAATTCCACTTAAAATAGCAACACTTAATTACAAGTCTGTTGTTTATTTCTTTTCAAAGTATTAAAAAAAATCACTTTCCCAGAGGGAGTAATACTGTATATCATTAAATAGATAAGTATTATTTTATTAGCTCAAAAAAAAATGTGAACTGTCAAATAGGTATTTCAGGGATATTTGCAAAACTGTGGAAAAAATCATTTCCATGCAAAGGCCAAAGTTTTCCAGTTTTATACATTGAATGATATACTAGGATTACATAAAAACCCTCTGCTTTCATGCATATACATTCAGCAAACATAAGAGTACATATACAAATAATCGTACACTTTCATAAAAGTATATAAAAGTGCAAACGCATCCCATACACCAATATGTATCTGCATGTATTCTCAGAGCAGGCAAAACAATGACTTAGTGTAATTTTATGAAACTACCCATTTGCATTACAGAAACTTCCTTAGATTCAAAAGTTACATAAAAAGGTGGTCTACATCCAAGTCTATCTTGGATTAAATACCTAGGTATAACTAACTATATGAACATCCACATTGTTTTATAGGACTGCCTTTAACCTACTGGGCATGGTAAAACTAGTTGTTCAGTTAACTTCAGAGCCATGTTGTAGTAGTTTGATTTAAAAAGAAAATCAAAGAGAAGATTTTAGAGTGAGCAATAGTGAACTATATAACCTCAAGAGCCTCCTATTACAGGACTGGAAATATAAATGCTGTGATAATAAGCAGTTTTAATCTTTCACTTTAATTTGCTTTTAAGGATAAAATCTACCAATGGTCCTAGCCGAGTTAAACATCAGAATCTACAGCCTTCTTAATCCAGGCAAGCGTATTCCTACGGTGCTTTCAGTGGTTCTGCAACAACAAACACCTGCAGAATCCAAACTCTGAAATGTACCTCTCAATACCTGGAATAGTAGTGTTGACTAAATTGAGGCTGGCAGGACTTGAAATTGAGTCCACTTGATCTTAGGGTCTCACAGATTAAAGTATTAGTTCAGTGAACCGTGTCACCAGACTTGTGCTTTAATCTATTAGATACTTCCATGTCTTTGTTTAAAATCATAGTAGGCATAAAAAAATTTTAAAACTTGGAATATATTGGAACAATGACAAGTAAAGAATCAGGAATTCCAACAGAGAAGCATGTGGACAGCCCACTTATCCAAAATAATTTCTAAACATTGTCTGCAAATCATAGTACATTAGGCTACATTAAGCTGGAATAGAACCTCACCTAATATAATACAGAATGATTTCAATGGATCTATGCCAATTTTCAGAGGTGTGGATCTGGTCTGTACACTTAATTTTCACCCTAAGATTTAGAAAGTCTTTTAATTCTTTTCACTGTAGAATGCTAAGCTCCTTGCAAACAATCCCATGAGGAATGTAAGAAAAATGCATCTTGTTCGGCCAGGCAGATTGAGGCACTCAGCTATTAAAGTGCTCACATAAAAGTCCCATAGTTAGTGAGAGATGTACCTTGGAAAAGGATATTTAGTCCTTACAGTCCTCCAAGCTAACCAGTAGAAGTTCAAGCCTCATACTAATCCGTCTACTTACATCTTGAAGAGAAAATAGTTAGCCAATTGAAAACTTGGACATGAGGACTGTGGGTATCTTGCTCTAGTTACAACCAAAATGTAAAAACAACACTGTAATTTGCTTAGTCTACCACCTAGCCCTCACACTGCCACAAATGAATACAACAGATGGCATAAAGGAAAAGTAAAAAAGAAGTATTCCTTGTTTAGCTTATATTCAATTAGGGTATGAGCTTGGTAGCTTGCAAATTTAAAACTAGAAACCTAGTAGCTACAACATAGATATAGCTATTTTATACAAAAAGGACATAGCATGCTGGGGTACCAGAGGAGCTTGCTAAATGTAAGAAAAGCATAAAAGAAACCATAGACAGCAATAGATACAAGCAGAACAAAAGAAACTTAAAATAGCCAGAAGCTTATTTCCTTTGTGACTCACAGAGCACATTGCAAAACTTCAGTGAGTTGGCATAAATTTGTCACTTTATGCTCTAGTAGGAAGTGTCTGGTGTTAAAAGACTATCGTTAGGAGGGAACAAGTGAAATGAACTGATAGGAAAAACAGGAGGCGAGAGACAGCAAAAAGAACTGCAAACTCTAATTGATTCTGTCCCTTTCAATATGCTTTAAAATTATGCCTCTCTCACTCGCACACTGCACCATCACACATGTACCATATTCTTTCTAGTTTTGTACCTTGAGCATTAGTCTGATAATCTCTGCCACAATACGAGCCATACAATTTGTATCACCCTTCTGCCCGCCCCTCTCCCCCCTCCACCTCAATGCAGTTATGCCTATGTTGGTGGGAAACAAAAATAAACTAAAGTAGCTAGCTCCTCTTCTTTTTTCTAATGGATGAAACTCCAAATGGTAAATTGCAAAGGAGTTAAACACTGCCTTCTAGCATATTACATCACTACATTTAATCATTTCCAACATTCTTTAATGGTCATCTAGTACTTAAAAAGGAGAAGAATTCCCTTCACTCCTGATAGAAGAAATTTTCAAGATTTATTTGTATGTGCTTTCTCTTTTTTTAATGACCACATTCCATCCCCCATTCTTAAAATATTCCTGATACAATTTACCAAAAGCTCTGTAACCCAATACTTATGAAATGAACTGTCAGGCGTAAACTATGCCAGAATCTCTAAAGTCCACACACAGCATGACACAAAACTAGTAGCAACTGTACTGAATTACAACCAATAGGAAAAAGTCACAGGTCAAGGAAGCCACACAGAGTCCTGCTATAGCCAACAATGAAATGTAATGTACTTTCCATGTCCAGAACCATCCGCTATAGAGAATCTGTAAAACAGATTAATGATAATAGCAACAGAAACTAGAAAAGAAATGCAAGAAATGGAAGCTCAGCCAATATTCCATTTGTAATTTGTCACACTACCACACAATAAGACTTCAGCATGAATGTGTTGCCAATTTACAATTCAAATAAGCTGCCCTGAATTTTAAGAGAATGGACTGTACACATCAGTCAGACTGACACAAAAATGCTCTGTCAGGTTAATTTTAAATGTGCATTTTATTTGGTACTGTTAACTAATCGCTATAATTATTTTTGCTTTTTAAATAATGCAGCATTTATTAAGCAAAATGTAACTTTTGGTCTCTATCTGGCACAGAACTATTTTTCATTTCTGAACTGTCAGCAATATTTCCTGATTTACAATATTTTTACTTTTACTTTTACCAGCTTCTAAACTGTTAGCTGGACATAATGTATTTAACAGAGCCAATGCTAAAGACTAAAGCATTACCAATGGATGGACTGTTCTGGCTTTAGAGGCTGATCCAAAGCCTACTGAAAGATCCAAACCTACTGTGATCCAAAACCTACTGTGGTAACAATAGATCATGGTATGAATATGAGCCAGCAATGCACTGCTGTAGCCAGTAGGGCAAATAATACTCTGGCATGCATCAATCGATGCATCTCCAGCAAAACCAAGGAGGTGATTCTTCCACTCTACTCAGCACTGGTGAGACCGCAGCTGGAGTACGGAGTCCAGTTCTGGGCACCACACTTTCTCAAGCTTATCCATGTCCTTGTTAGAGTTCAAAGAAGATCCACCCATATGATCAGAGTCTTACATGGCAAGCCATACGAGGAAAGGTGGAGGGATCTGAGACTCTTCATCCTGAAGAAAAGAAGGCTGAGGGGGGACCTGGTAGCAGCTTATGGCTACACTAGGGAAGTACATCAAGGGCTCGGTGAGCTGTTCACCAGGGCACCTGAGGGGAAAACTAGGAATAATAGTCACAAACTGCTGTAAGACCGATTCAGGCTCAACATTAGAAAAAAAAAAGTCTTCACAGTCAGGGTGTCCAGACTGTAGAATAAGCTCCCTCCCTGGGTGGTACAATCCCCTACCTTGGAAACCTTCAAGAGGAGACTAGACAGTCACCTTGCTGGGGTCATCTGACCCCCAGTTATCTTTCCTGCTTGGTACAGGGGGCTGGACCCAATCATCTTCCAAGTTCCCTTCTGGCCTTACAATCTATGAATCTATGAAAAGCAATAGATTTTTTTTTCATTTACAGTACCTCAAAGGCCTTTTGATCTGATCCCCACTGGAAAAAAATGTTTCTTTCCTTAAACACTGTATTAGCTACTTTGGATGAAACACCATCAATTTCTGCAATACCATCAGCTTCAGTGCAGTTATCACAGGGATGCATTTGGCCTATCTGCAGCCTCGTTCCTGTTTCAGCAGAAAGGTGTGCTGCTTTAATGATGCTCTCAAAGTCCATGCTGTTTCTGGTGTTCTATTAAAAAGAAATCTGTTAAGATGGTAGTAAAGCAGTTATAGTCCAAAATTAGACTGGCCACAAATGTTAGTATTATTTGGCAAGAAACATTCTTAGTAATTTAACTATCTCCTCATAAAACAAAATCTATCACTGCATTCTTGAAAAAGTAAAAGATACTTGGGTTGCAGAACCACTAAGAGTATACCTGACTTTAAATCATATGAGAGGTCCCATTGAAGTCAATGGATCTATTCATATGCTTATAATTGAGCACAGTCATAGTTTTTGTTGTTGATTGGAGTCTGTAATTGTAGAACCTAGAAAATTAATGTGTGTATACTTTGATGGCTGGAGCTAAATCTTGAAGATTTTTTCCCCATGGCTAGTCTGACCTCCAGATTAGAAAGACAGATCTCAAGGATATTCTACTCAACCCCTGAATCCATTTAGTGAACAGAAACATAGTGAAATAATGTAATGCATAAATTATCAATGCTAGTCTTGAGAAATGACACCTATTGAGATGAATGGAAGCAGTCCATACCATACTTAGAGCCATCTGGCCCCTATCCTCCTTCAACAAAGGTCAATAAACAAAACTCAACACATTTAACACACTGACTTAGTTGAGAGCAGGATGAGGCTCAGTGTCTCCATCAGGAAGTGGTTTTCCAGCTGGTCACATTTGTAAGAGCTTCTCTACATTGAGAGAGAGAGAAAATTTAGGGCCTTCATTTTAAGCAATATTAAAGCTAGAAATTAGTAAGGCGTTGAAGTAAAAATCAATTGAACATTACTTCCTTAGATGGTACTACTGCATGAAAGAGGAGGCAAACATTTCATTTTTGTTAAAAGCAGTGTTTACCATATAGGATCTGACACAATAAGTAGGATGAAAATGTTACAATCAAGTGTCTTAAGGCGAATTACAAAAAGATGCAGTATAGCATTGAAAAAAATTAAAATCCTTTGACAGCATGGTTCAATGTTTTAATACTTTCCTTCTATAGATTTATATGATAGTGAAACAGGAATTCTACTCCCATGCAGCAAACAGGCCACCAATAACATGCATACTTCTTTTGAAAAAAAACCTATTATATATGTATAATCCTGATGCATGTGTTTGGTCATTGGCAGGAACATCTACACGAGATGTTTACTGCAGAGGAGACTAATTAGCTCCACAGTAATTAACTGCACATCTTCACATGTGCCCCTATTAAATTAATTAACTCTGCAGCAGGATAGTACCTGCAAATACAAATACTATCCTGCTGCAGAATTTTTTACTCCAAGGCAGCGCACATGTAGACACTGCCCCAGCTGGCTGGGGCACAAGGGTGTTTCAATGTGGGGGGCTGCCTGCCAGAGAGCCCTAGACTGGAGCACCCTCGTGCCCCAGCCAAGTCTTCCACAGCACGTTGAGCTGGAGAGGAGCAGCTCTGGGCTGGCAAGCTGACTCCCCCTGCCAGCCAGAGCTGCTCTGACCCAGGCGTACATTCAACAGGCATGCCTAAGAGCAATAAACTCTGGAGCAATATTGCTTTGCATTAACTGCAGACGTAGACATACCCAGAGAGAGAAAAAATAGTTCTATCAATTTAAAATGTCGTTTACTTATAAAATAAAAATCCTATATGCTTTTCTGATTATAGTACTTAAAAGGAAAAGCTGAGTGCTAACACCAGTTCTAACACCAAAAATAGTTTGTACTGTTCTGACAAGACATATAACTTATGCATTTCAGCTTCCCTGTTTGCAAACTAAAGATACTATTTAATGATCTTACAAGGATATTCTGAAGTATTAGCTGCTGTTTGCAAAGTACTGTATGTTCTGTAAGATCCATCAAAACAGTAAATTTATTACCAAGTAACTTGAAGTGAAATTTAATGTAGTTCTATCCTAGGATAGGCAAAATCCTTTGAATAAAATGAAGAGTCTACTGAAATTTCAACCAAAAATTGGAGCTGAACCCAAGCTAAACTTTCTGTGAAGTTACAAAAAAACCCAAAACCAAAAACAACCAAAAAAAGTAGCTATTTACAAGGATTGTTCCTATTTATCTCTGTGCTTAATTCCTGGTCCTAGCCTGTGGTTATAAGCAGAAGTTCCAATCTCCTGTGGGAATGCATGTTCTTGTGGTTATTTCTGGCTCATTTTGCTAGAATTCGAGGGACGATTGGGACGTTCAGCTTAACATCTCAATTTTGGGACACTGCTCTGAACAAGGCTGAAGTCTCTGCCATTTGCCAATCACTAGTTATATATAACATTTGCACACCATTTGGTGTAGGAGGATTTAAATGGGATAAAACCTGCCTAAAAATTACTTGAAAATGTTAAGATGCAACAAGTTATAGGAAGGAAAAATTCCAAGTCCCAGACGTGGCATTCAGGTGGAGACTGCTAAAGGGTGGAGTTCTTAATCCCAAAATTAGGTTAGTAAGAATTTCAGAACAAAGCACCTGGAAATGTATTTTTAAAAGAACTTTTATGTGGTAGTTGAACAGTGTTATTATTCTTTGAAGGGTATGGTATTCAGAGCTGTCTAGTGAACTGAACAAACCAATTTATTTACTTGTCTAAATTCTATTTTCCTACAGGGCTTCTCCAGTTTTAATAGCTGTGACACAAAGCAGTAAGGCAGTCACTGAAGTTAGATAGAGCTTGACATTCAGACTGGTAAACAATATCATCTTTTGCTAAGTGATTTGAAAATTACTTCTTTTAGAAAAGTGTAACAAGGGTCAGATTTGTGGTGTCTTCTTTCTTGGACTGGATGGACATCTAGCCTTTCAAACAGTTGAACTTAATTATATCAGTGTGAGAAAAAATAAGTTCTCCAGTCTAAGAAAATTGTCCATGATTTACAGAGTTGGGGTACAATTTTGCAGTCCTTCGGCACAAGACTACAAATAGCTCCACTCGCTTCAGCAAGATCCCTTGTATTTTTCATAACTTTCTAGACTAAAACTGGTTATCAAATGCCTTGATTTCCACACAAGATTTACACAGCTAACTAATCCAACGGTAATCTTTGTTTTATTGGCAGAGAGGTAAATTAGCCATACTAGTCTCAAGTCAAGCAGAAGGTACCTAACAGACTAACGAACTAAATGAGATATATAGAGAGCATAAGCATCTGTGAACTTGAATTCACTTTATCAGATGCTGTAAAAGGACAGCATAGAGCACTGTATAAAGTGAAGTGAGTGATTTAAATACAAAATGGAGGAGGGAAATGAAGAGGGAAGGAGAATAGTGCTGGAAGAGGCATATAAGCAAAGAGCATATAAGCAAAGAATCTGTAGGAGCAAAGGGATTGCTATGTTTCTTTGGTATTCAAATCACTACATTTTATACACAGGTCTGTGCTGTCCTTTCACAGCATCTGATTAAATAGACTAGAGTTTACAAAAGTTTATTTTATATATATATATATATATATATGCGCTTCTGGTCCACTTCCGGGTCTGCTACCGAGCGCATTGGGGAGCCTCCCGTACTTCTGCAGCACATTCCATGCCCCCAGGCATCACAGCGATCATGAGCCCCTGCTACCTAGAGGTATGTAGGAAAAACATTTAAAGTGGTATCTATGTCCGAATCTCTGAATCGATTCGGAGGGTTCCAATTCGATTCGGAAAGATTGAAGATTCAATTCAGATTCGGCCACCAGATCAGGCCAAATCTCTGCCGATTCAAATCAGGGACTGAAACTTTGCACATCCCATATATATACACACATACACATATACATACACACACACACATATATCTGTATATATATGTATAGATATATAAAAATAAATTATGACAGTTTTTCCACCTCCATGCTTCCTTTCCACTAGCACCATCCCAGTTTATTTTAAAATTGTATATTAATAGCACATGGATTTATGGGACCTACTAACAGAACTCAAAATAAGAAAGCAACCTCTATTAAGCACAACATTTCCAAAGTGTCATATGGGGTTTGGGCTATGAGATTCCCATTAAAGTAAATAGGAGCCAGATAGCTAAATCTCCCCAATGCAGCACTAGTTATATAGTCACTAGATTCTACTATGCTGATCTGGGGAACACGTTTCTGCAAACAATTTACAAAATGTGGCAATATTTGTGAAACTGCTTTCTACAGTGCAAGGCCCCTGCTGAGAGTGTTAGATTAGAATTTTATGGCATAGCTGTTTGCATCATGTTCTGAGGAATTTAACTAGTCCTTCTTAATCCAAAAACTAAAAATGCCACCCAGGATGAAAAAAATAAATATGGGGACATGCACTGTTTCAGAGACAGGTTTCCAAACAATGTCCATTGCAATTTTAAGCACAAAAGTTTCCTGTGTTTATTTGTGACATACTGTCCAGTCTAATTTCTGTTAAATTTATCATAGCTCACTACATCATTCACTTTTGTTGTACCAGTTTTCCCTCTCTCACTTCATTTATTCGGTCTTTTTTCCCCTTGTGGTTTCTTGCTTCATTATTTTGTTCTTACCAACCATTTTATCCTCTTTCATCTCTTTCCTTTATATCTTCATGGTTTTATAATATTTTTTTCTTTCCTTTCCTCCCCATCCTCATCTAACTGCGTTCTCTACTACTCTCTGATTTTCTGCCATCCATTTCCTTTCAGCCCCCCCTCATTACCACTTCTCTCTTTCTCAACTTAATGCACAGCTCTGCTTACATGCAGAGCTTTGAAACAGTGCCCACCAATTAGCCAACAGCAATACCAAAAATTGGTGAGAGGTGTAACCATCCAGGAACAAGGCCCACATGAATAAACAACCTATCTCCCTTTCCAATTGCCAAGTTTAACTAGGATTACTACTAAGGTGTTGGCCACTCTGCTTAAAGGGTTTTAGCTTTCAAAATCAGCCTCTGGCTAGTAGCTGTATTATCAACATAAAGCCATAGGTCCATAGGTTGGTGAGAGAGAGGCGCTCCTCCTTCCCCATATCCCCTCTGATACCCTACCCCACTGAGTCCAGTCTTACCTATAGCTGAGAAACCTCCCACTACTCTACTTCACCCATAATCCCTTTGCTGCAATAACGGGGTAGAGAGTTGTCAACTTACAATTTCATCAGAAATTTCTCAATAGATGGTCTTCTCTTGAAGTAAACTCCTGAAGTCTCTCAGTTTCCTAGTTAAATATAATCAATTTCTAGTTCCCATGGTTGCAGATTAAGGTTATTGAAGGGAACAGGTGAACCATGAAATGCTTAAAAAGGAAAGGAAATACAAAGTAGGGAAAATATTTTTAATCATAATTTTTGGCTAGTCTCATATGTTTAGAGAATGGATAGAGGGGTCTGGGTCATTTGTTTGCAAACTTGAAATATTCTACTTGCTCTCCCTCAGCTTGTCTGGTCACTGCAAGGATGGGGTTATCTCTACTCCTATCCACACCAGACTCATTTCTCATTCTCTTGATGTACGAATAGTCTCAGTGCCTGACTCTGTTGACATGCCTAGCTTTCTTCCAACACACAGGAGTGAGAAACTGATCCAAATCTTGGCAGTTTCACATCTGTCCATGTTTTTAAGAGAAGCAGTGAACAAAGCTCAAGCTAGTTCTCAATCCACTATTGCATGGAAAACTAAAATTAGCGGCAGATATGCTTGAACTTCCTGCAGACTCAGAAACATGGAAATGTACTGGTTAAATATACTCCATCCTCTGCTTCTAATAATTCCACTTGAGAAACCTTCCTATCTTTCCTACCTCCTTCATGAGGTAGCAAGTTGATGGATTCTTCATGCCCCAGAGTACAACACTATTGTAGTCTAGTCAGGGACAACAGCAGGGCATATTTAAAATACATTAACAGCACAGGTTTTCCACTTCTGATTCTAGTAGATATTAGAAATGACTATATTTAGTAAGCCTAGCATTGGAATGCATTTTTTTTTCAATTCACTAACACCATTTCTAACAAACAGGTACATTTATACACTTGTTTAGGAGACAATCTTTTCTAAATTCTGAACTCTTTCCAGTATTACAACAGTTAGAAATCACAACAGACAACAATACTTTATCAAATTGAGACAGAATAGTTCAAGATCCACTAACAAAAAAAACCATCCAGCTGCAACAAAACACAGCGGAATGATCATTCCCTTCACTCGGTGATTTTCCTTAAGGAAAAAAAGGCTTTATGGATTACATAAAAAGTAAACTTGGCACTGCTTCATGTCAGTGCTGGGGCCTAGTTAGGAAATAGTTGATATATTGCCAACGATGGGCAGCAACGGTGAAGCTCAGCAGTTGTTTAGCAGACAGGGTCTGTGCCTTCTTTGGGTTTGTACAGCACCTAGCACGGTATGCAGGCTACTAAAAACAAATATGGTTTTTGTCCAAGAAAATGGCCATCAAAAACTGAATGGAGGTCAGATTCTTTCCCCATTATGATTCAATTTGCGTGACTTATCTTCAGGCACCGTATTTACAGATCACAACTGGTTCTTCACTACCAGCAATACAATAGCACAATGCAATAACTGACCTTACCTTAGGATTCATTTCATATAAAACCAACATTCTGTTCACAAACCTTTTTAAAAAATTTTAAAAAGGGAAAAAAGCTAAGTAGTTTTGAAGGTTTTGTGATGGTTTCAATTAGAATGTGTATATATGAATATATATGGATTTTGCTGAGCTTTTTCTATAAACTATAGCATTCTGTACAGTATACCCAATGAGCTGATCTCTTAGGGCTACAGTCAGGTCTGCTGCTGGCACAGTTTCAAATCAACCTTATTCTGCCTTCGCTGACATGCCTGCAGTCTGCTCCAGTGAAGTCAAAAAGACTGATGGGGCATAACTTCACAAATTTCAAGGCCATATAGCACAGAATATTCAAATTTACCAGTTATCCTTATACTGAATCCAGTAGTGTATGTTTGACTAAAGCATGTCTTGTAGGAAAGGATCCAGTCTTGATCTAAACACATAAAAAGACAGGCAATTCACCTCTCTCTGCAGCAGCTTTTCCAGTGGTTAATAAACCCCATGGCAAGAACTATACTTTACTTCTAATTTGTATTAGAAATTTAACTTTCAATCATGAGTTCTTGTAGTGAAGAAAGGCAGAATATAAAAGGACAAATTATTTTCTTCCTGCACATGCATACACTGTAACCAAGTCATCTCAATCTTCTTATAAGCTAACCAGATAGAGTTCTTAAAGTTTCTCACCATAAAGCATTTTCTCCAGCCCTTGAATCATGTCTGCAGCTTTGCATCCTCTCCAATTTTTCTAAAATGTGAACACCAGAACTGAATACAATAACAACATTAGTGTCAGGTAGCTTTGGCCTAGAGGGCTTACACTTATGATCCAGTGGTTCAGAGGGAATTTATTTCCTTAACAGGTATTTTATCCTCTAAAATTGATGCAGAGAAAGTTGGATTCCTCTTACAAGGGAAGTAATACAACTTGAAAAAGTTTTAGAGAACTGCTCAGGCCACAGAGCATGAAAGACAGTGGAGATCTGTGTTGGGAAAATGTTATTGAATCCTTTATTTTCTAAGGGCCATTTATGAAACTGAGTCCATGGATCAGGCCGAAAGTATGGCTCTAAATACCATTAAAGGAACCCAACAGGATAAATGAAGTTTTCTTTTTTATTGGTCATGCTGGGCATGGCCCATTATCTTTAAATGGACTGAATGGTATTGTAGAGAGAAAAGAATAAGGATATTATCTCTACTCAGGCTTGTTATAGTCTCCAGGGCAAAGTCTACAAAACAATTAATAAACAGATTGGCTACAAAAGCCAGATTGGTTTTACCATCCCTTGTATGAAATGTTGAAGATGCAGGTCTCTGAAAAGCGACATGTCATAAATTATAACACACACGTACATACAAACATACAAAACAATCTCCACTATTAGGGAAGTTTTTCAAGCAAGTAAAATTTGCCCTATACACTCAGGTTCAAGATTTTAAAAACATATTTTAAATAAGGGCAGGAAACCTGAACCTCAGTTCTCACTGCCTTCTGTAGTAATTGTACAGCTATGCCAACTGAAACTCTAGGAACTGGAATGAAAAATACTAGTGAATGGAGAATTCTGGTTTAGTAGCATTTTGCATTCACTTGGCACAAATAGAAATGACTAAAGAAAGGTACAAGGAAATAGAAAAAACAGCATTTCTGTTCAGGTAAATGGTTACAATGGATCCTCATTCCATCACAATCTACCAATCTGCTCTTGACCACCTCCTTTAAACTAATTCTATATCTCAGTCTCGCTCTCTAACATCCCCTAGGAGTTATTTACACAACTTAAGCTTAACATGTTCAAAACCATTTTTCTTGGACCAGCTCCTCAGACGGTGTAATGCAATGCAACTCTATTAACTGAGATTCTGGCCCCTTATATCTTTCTTACTAAACTCTTCCTACTTACTCCATCACCGTTGACAACAGAGTTAATGCCCTGTCACCCATACTATAAATTACAAACCATCTCCAGTGACTCCCTGCCTTCTGCCAAGTACATTCTGGCAACATTTAGATCAGGGGTCAGCAAAGTTTTTTGGACAGGGTGCCAAAAACACCCACAACCTCAACTTGTAAGACGTTGGTGTTCCAGGGGAGGGCGGCCAGGGACCCTCAAGCAGCCTGATCCTTGTTGTGGTAGCACAGCCCCAGCACCTTCCCTGTCGTTTGTCCCAAGGCACACGTACCAAGCTCTGGCACTCATGCCAGGGGTTGCCTATCCCAGATCTAGATCCTTCCTTCATAACGTCTCTGATTTTCCATCGGTCTTTTCTCTCCGTCTCCCTTATGAACAGTCTCAGATAAACACACATTATCTCCAGCTGCCTACTGCAACCTCACCGTTTCTGAGACTGGAATCACCCTTCTCTAGTTCAGGGACATTAAACTCATCTGGCACTGTGGGCCAGATGAGTGGTCCGGACCTGGTCCACAGACCAGATTAACAGTGCGGGCCCAGCCCTGATCAGGCTCACAGATCCTCTCCCTTCTATGCCGGCTCCAGTGCCCACAGCACCTGCTCCAGTCAACCCAGAGTGAGTACTGTGTGCAGCACTGACCCCAAACTGGCTGAAGCAAGTGCTGGGTCTAGCCACAGATCCACCCCCCACATGCCAGATCCAGGGCCTGCTCTGGCCAGTCTGAGACTGCACTACACACAGTGCCTGCTCCAAGAACCATGCTGCACACACTGTCCACCCCAGACTGGCTAAAATAGGCACTGTGGCTAGGGACAGAAGTTACACATAAACTGGTGTAAATGATCAGAAACTGGTTTAAACCTAAAACAGACCAGAAATTCGGTGAACATAAACCAGTTTCAAAATGGCTGAAACTGGTTTAAGATAAACCTGGTTGAATGTAGTATCAGACTTGGCTGATTTGGGTCAAACCAGTTTATAAAACTTCTATCCCAGACACCTTCCTGGTTCATGTTCAATCACAGTCGTCCAGCCTCCCAGCATTATTTGCAGCCTTGGGCTGGGCTGGGCTGTTCTGTTTGCTCCATAGAGCAGGGCTGGCCCAGCCCCTCTGCTCCCTAGTTGTAGCAGTGAGGGCTAGCTGACAAATGTAGGGGGCGGGAAGTCCATCTGGGGATGCAGCCCAGTCAATCGGCGGGACGGGGAGTGAAGGACTGCCCCCACCCCGGGAAAACCCAGCTGGAGTCTGGGGCCAGGGACAGGGGTTAGACACTCCTTCCCCTGCTCAAACTTACTGCTGGCTACAACTGTGGACCACAAATCCCAGAGGCACCTGGAAGCAGGAAGAGGAAGTGATGAGCAACCCTGCAGCATCCTGCTGGTATAATCCTGGACTGCAAATCCCAGAGACCTCAGGGGAATCGGGAAGAGGAAGTAAACACACAGCCAGAGAGCCATGCTCCCCCAGCACCCTCATTTTCTCCACTAGTTATGCCAACCTCATTTGTGTTAGCGGTTTTCTTTTACAAACTCCTTCCATTTTTTCAAATCCCCCTTTCTTCAGACTTGTCTTCACTGTGATGGGCTTATAAATTGTCAATTGCTAACAACCAGGTGGAAGATCACTCATTTATTTTATATTAATAAATCCATATTCTATATGTATTTGTGTGTATACATAATTAGCCTCTTTAACCAGATGAACCAGGTGCTTGTATTATTTCTTTATTTGTGATCTTTTCCCCTCCCCTTCTAAAGTCTGATACACTCTCCACTGAATCTCATTTTAAATAAGCATTTAAATGAAAGCTCTACAGAGCAGGGATATTGCTTTCTGGCTGTGTTACAGCAGAATGGGGTCCCAAGCCAAGCTAAATATCTTATGTGCATGGAACATAGAACCTTGCAACATGTAAATTGTTGTCCAACTCATAAACTTTGTTGGGTTTATTGGGATAAATTTATCTCTGATGGTGCAAGAGAGGTATATTTAATGCCTATGAGGTATGCTAGCAAGGTAGGAATCTTGTAGACTGAACCTTCCCAGAAAAAAAAATTAGACTCCACACCTATCTTTAGTTTTAGTAATGTTCTTTGTTCAATTAGCACCATTTACCATTGGATTTATTCTGGCCACCTTTAGACCTTCAAGTAGAGTAGGCTGGCTAGGGATTTTTTCAATGGCCTACCTGTCATCAGAACATATCAAACCATTACAACCAAAATCTTTCATGGAAGCATACTAGTTTCAATGAAATTTTCATTGAGAAGTTCTCTCACATGGAGGACTGAATTTATGGTCAAAGAAGAATATAAATAGAGATCTGTTGAAGAACAACTGGGTACCTAATACACTACTCCAAATATGTAAGGCCAGGGTCAAGTCTCTGTTCTTTCAGACACTGGGTCTCCTACATTCCCTGTGAGTATGCTAAGCACTGGCAAATTGCCTGTTCTGGGGATTCCCTCTTTTGAATTCTTCTGTAAAAAGAAAAGAAAGATCTATTTTTCACTCCCACGTGGAACAAAAATAAATGTTGAAAACATGAGATTTTTTCACAAAAGGAAATTATTTTCTAGCCAACCTTATCTGAATGTGCTTTGTGATCCCTCTAGGCAGATTTTTTTCCCCCATTAGGGGATAGTAGCAAAAATTAAGAACATGTTTGATCCCAGTGAAAGGAAATGCAAGAAATTTATATTCCTGTGTTCTGTTGAGTAAAGTTGTTAGGCAAGTATGCCATACAAGCTCTAATGCTATGCCCTAATACATCATGTTATGATATTTCAGTGACCTTCTTGGAATTCCTTCTCAGCCACATTTTTTTCAGTTCCTATGCAGTGTGCATTGCCATTACTGCACAAAAGAGAAGCCCTAGATCAGATTTGCTTATAGTAAACATTATCAAAAGGTTATAATTAAAAAATATTCAATCCCAAAGATTATTTAGAAGCTTTTCATTAGCATATACTTCAATAAATCAATTTGAAGAATGCCACTTAAGGGATTCTTTTATTCTCCTATATGTACTCTGGACTGCACACTCAAGATAAAGTATGGTTCTGGAAAGTAGAATGACTACTATAATGTCTATAGAAAGAAAGAAGGATTTTGCTTGTTGTGCTGATAGTGCAAACAGCTCTTTGGACAGAACTGCCAAATGAGTACCCAGGGGCACTGATTCATGTCCCAAGAGCCTCTTGCCTTTATGGCAACTCTATAGTTTATCTGAAGCAAAATGCTATGTCAAATTCAAGGTACTTCTATTCACGGGGATCCATGCACTCAGAACAATTCAAGCAGAACAGGGTATAATCCCCTAGCAGAAATTATGGGCTTCTCTACATTTAGGAGTCTGATCCTCTTAAATTATCTCTGAATGCTGATAGCTTAATTTTTCATCTCCGTTGTTATCAGAGATCACAGTCCTTTTTGTCACTGATATAAAATTCACCCTGTCAAATTACTGACAAGTAGCACTGAACTATAAAAGTGCTATATTAATAGAGATTACACTGATTAATAATACTATTAAAAATTGATTCAATGGTGCTCCAATCTTTATCTCAGAGACAGATGAAAAGAAATATACAAAGGGGTAGAATACATATTTTGTTCCCTTCTTCTATCAGACTTGTAATTTACAAATGGCAGAGATGAGAATTAGCAAGTGTTATATTTTTAATTAATGATACTTTTTGAAAAACAAATTTTTGCCTGGTTTTAAACAACTTACAATTCAGTACATAGAAAGGAAGAATTATATATGCTGAAGTCAGGTCTTGAGAAGCTGCCACGTCTTCTCTTCAGCCAATGACTCAACTCCTCACGATCTGACCTTTGTCACAGATTTGATTACTCTGAAAGAACCAGCTCATCCTTTCCTGCAGATAGATCTGAGGGAGCGAATCATGGCAAGGATATGGTACCCACAGGCACAGAAACAACAGGGTGGTTGGACACATTTTCTTGTGTCTCATGTTAAGGGGAAGAGTTTTAGGCAGCCACAGACTCTGCAGGAAGCAAGCTTCCCAACTTAGTGAGCCTCTAAGATCGACAGTAATAAGAGCCATATGAAAGAGCCATGTGAAAAAACTGTTTTTGTCCACCGCTACATTATTCTCTCTTGTCACTCCATCAGCAGTAGCAATAGCTACCTTCTACTAGGTAACATAACGATAGTAACAGATCTGTCAGTGACACTCATCTTTTGGCCCTGCAGGACTAATGAATGGCACCAGGCTGATTTGCAGAATGGATGCTGCCCTTTAGCCCCACGTACCCAGATCACTCCTGTGTACCTGGATCAACCCTGCACCCCCTCCCCTGGACCGATGCATCCCGCTTGGGCCCCACACCTTGCTGGCCTGGCCCTGCACACTCAGATTGGGCTCCACACTGTCTCTACCCAGGCTTACACTCCCAGATCGGGCCCCACACACCTGAATCAGGCCCTGTACCTGAGCACCTGAATCTGGCCTCACAACTTCATAGACATCAGGGCTGGAAGGGACCTCAGAAGATCATCGAGTCCAGCCCCCCGCCCAAAGGGCAGGAAGTCAGCTGGGGTCATAGGATCCCAGCAAGATAAGCATCCAGTTTCATCTTGAAGGTGTTCAATGAAGGCGCTTGAACCACCTCCGGTGGCAGGCTGTTCCAGACCTTGGGGACTCGGACAGTAAAGAA